>NW_028156493.1:0-37569 GCF_964263955.1 Coregonus lavaretus
GTGCAAATTAAATTAAATCCAATCCGAACCCTCTGCTTTCTGCGTGTAATCTGTAATCCCTACAATAATCCTGCTGGGAGGTTACGTGCATTATATAATCACAGTGTGCTTATGAAATTTAGCAGAGATTCTAACAGGTCGGGAGGTAACAGGAGAGATACTAACAGGTAGGGACAGTAGAGATACTAACAGGTAGGGAGGTAACAGGAGAGATACTAACAGGTAGGGAGGTAACAGGAGAGATACTAACAGGTAGGGAGGTAACAGGAGAGATACTAACAGGTAGGGAGGTAACAGGAGAGATACTAACAGGTAGGGAGGTAACAGGAGAGATACTAACAGGTAGGGAGGTAACAGGAGAGATACTAACAGGTAGGGAGGTAACAGGAGAGATACTAACAGGTAGGGACAGTAGAGATACTAACAGGTAGGGAGGTAACAGGAGAGATACTAACAGGTAGGGAGGTAACAGGAGAGATACTAACAGGTAGGGAGGTAACAGGAGAGATACTAACAGGTAGGGAGGTAACAGGAGAGATACTAACAGGTAGGGAGGAAACAGGAGAGATACTAACAGGTAGGGAGGTAACAGGAGAGATACTAACAGGTAGGGAGGTAACAGGAGAGATACTAACAGGTAGGAGGTAACAGGAGAGATACTAACAGGTAGGGAGGTAACAGGAGAGATACTAACAGGTAGGGAGGTAACAGGAGAGATACTAACAGGTAGGGAGGTAACAGGAGAGATACTAACAGGTAGGGAGGTAACAGGAGAGATACTAACAGGTAGGGAGGTAACAGGAGAGATACTAACAGGTAGGGAGGTAACAGGAGAGATACTAACAGGTAGGGAGGTAACAGGAGAGATACTAACAGGTAGGGAGGTAACAGGAGAGATACTAACAGGTAGGGAGGTAACAGGAGAGATACTAACAGGTAGGGAGGTAACAGGAGAGATACTAACAGGTAGGGAGGTAACAGGAGAGATACTAACAGGTAGGGAGATAACAGTAGAGATACTAACAGGTAGGGAGGTAACAGGAGAGATACTAACAGGTAGGGACAGTAGAGATACTAACAGGTAGGGAGGTAACAGGAGAGATACTAACAGGTAGGGAGGAAACAGTAGAGATACTAACAGGTAGGGAGGTAACAGGAGAGATACTAACAGGTAGGGAGGTAACAGGAGAGATACTAACAGGTAGGGAGGTAACAGGAGAGATACTAACAGGTAGGGAGGTAACAGGAGAGATACTAAATGGTAGGGAGGTAACAGGAGAGATACTAACAGGTAGGGAGGTAACAGGAGAGATACTAACAGGTAGGGAGGTAACAGGAGAGATACTAACAGGTAGGGAGGTAACATCACAGATACTAACAGGTAGGGAGGTAACAGGAGAGACACTAACAGGTAGGGAGGTAACTGGAGAGATACTAACAGGTAGGGAGGTAACAGGAGAGATACTAACAGGTAGGGAGGTAACAGGAGAGATACTAACAGGTAGGGAGGTAACAGGAGAGATACTAACAGGTAGGGAGGTAACAGGAGAGATACTAACAGCTAGGGAGGTAACAGGAGAGATACTAACAGGTAGGGAGGTAACAGGAGAGATACTAACAGGTAGGGAGGTAACAGGAGAGATACTAACAGGTAGGGAGATAACAGTAGAGATACTAACAGGTAGGGAGGTAACAGGAGAGATACTAACAGGTAGGGACAGTAGAGATACTAACAGGTAGGGAGGTAACAGGAGAGATACTAACAGGTAGGGAGGAAACAGTAGAGATACTAACAGGTAGGGAGGTAACAGGAGAGATACTAACAGGTAGGGAGGTAACAGGAGAGATACTAACAGGTAGGGAGGTAACAGGAGAGATACTAACAGGTAGGGAGGTAACAGGAGAGATACTAAATGGTAGGGAGGTAACAGGAGAGATACTAACAGGTAGGGAGGTAACAGGAGAGATACTAACAGGTAGGGAGGTAACAGGAGAGATACTAACAGGTAGGGAGGTAACATCACAGATACTAACAGGTAGGGAGGTAACAGGAGAGACACTAACAGGTAGGGAGGTAACAGGAGAGATACTAACAGGTAGGGAGGTAACAGGAGAGATACTAACAGGTAGGGAGGTAACAGGAGAGATACTAACAGGTAGGGAGGTAACAGGAGAGATACTAACAGGTAGGGAGGTAACAGGAGAGATACTAACAGGTAGGGAGGTAACAGCAGAGATACTAACAGCTAGGGAGGTAACAGGAGAGATATTAACAGGTAGGGAGGTAATAGGAGAGATACTAACAGGTAGGGAGGTAACAGGAGAGATACTAACAGGTAGGGAGGTAACAGGAGAGATACTAACAGGTAGGGAGGTAACAGGAGAGATATTAACAGGTAGGGAGGTAACATCACAGATACTAACAGGTAGGGAGGTAACATGAGAGATACTAACAGGTCGGGAGGTAACAGGAGAGATACTAACAGGTAGGGAGGTAACAGGAGAGATACTAACAGGTAGGGAGGTAACAGGAGAGATACTAACAGGTAGGGAGATAACAGGAGAGATACTAACAGATAGGGAGGTAACAGGAGAGATACTAACTGGTAGGGAGGTAACAGGAGAGATACTAACAGGTAGGGAGGTAACAGGAGAGATACTAACAGGTAGGGAGGTAACAGGAGAGATACTAACAGGTAGGGAGGTAACAGGAGAGATACTAACAGGTAGGGAGGTAACAGGAGAGATACTAACAGGTAGGGAGGTAACAGGAGAGATACTGATTTGGAGTGAGAAAATGAATGCGCTGATTACAGAAATGATCGCTGTTGATATGCAGCCATTGAAAATGGTAGAGGATGTCGGCTTCAACGCCCTAATGACATATCTAGAACCAGACTACCAGATATCATGTAAAAAAAAAATGCGATGGCCCAGATGGAGAAAATGTACAATGAATTGCTCTCCAGGTACAAAGCCCGAGCTCTCAAACACCATACATGGTGTTAACAACAGATTGTTGGGCGTCTAACAGTAACAGTAGAGATATACATTTACATTTACATCATTTAGCAGATGCTCTTATCCAGAGCGACTTACAAATTGGTGCATTCAACTAGCCAGTGGGACAACCACTTATTTTTTATGGGGGGGTGGGGGAAGAAGGATGACTTTATACTATTCCACGTATTCCTTAAAGAGGTATACTAAAGATTGGGGAGGCAACTGAAGCAAAGAAACTCTCTCTCTCTCTCTCTCTCTCTCGCACACACACACACACACACACACACACACACACACACACAGACCCACATGGTTGGGGAGACAACAGTAGGATTATACACTGCAGAGAGCCTTTAGCCTTTCTTTAAACAAACAGCACATTGAAGTCTTTGAGCTGTGTACCCCATATCACAACAGATGTGTACCCCCATATCACAACAGATGTGTACCCCATATCACAACAGATGTGTACCCCATAACACAACAGATGTGTACCCCATATCACAACAGATGTGTACCCCATATCACAACAGATGTGTACTCCATATCACAACAGATGTGTACCCCATAACACAACATATGTGTACCCCATAACACAACAGATGCGTACCCCATAACACTTGCCATATGTATTTGCATGGGAACAGAAAGCCTAGTTCAACGCAGTGTTTCAGCTGTATTTCGACCTCCCTAACACCCCTGCCTGTGTTCTTCATGTGAAACGGGCGAAAGCGTAAGTTCATTGCATTGTTTTATATTTATTTGTGACAGTGTTATGGCACGTTGTGGCATGGTTATGACCGTGTTATAAGGTGTTATGACGCTACACTTCAAATGATATGTTACCTATATAAATTATGTATAGATGTACACTATAGATGGATGTACGCTACAGATAAATGTACTCTATAGATGTAGTTGAAGTCGGAAGTTTACATACACCTTAGCCAAATACATTTAAACTCCGTTTTTTCACAATTCCTGACATTTAATTCCTAGTAAAAATTCCCTGTCTTAGATCAGTTAGGATCACCACTTTATTTTAAGAATGTGAAATGTCAGAATAATAGTAGAGAGAATGATTTCTTTCAGCTTTTATTTCTTTCATCACATTCCCAGTGGGTCAGAAGTTTACATACACTCAATTAGTATTTGGTAGCGTTGCCTTTAAATTGTTTAACTTGGTTCAAACGTTTCGGGTAGCCTTCCACAAGATTCCCACAATAAGTTGGGTGAATTTTGGACCATTCCTCCTGACAGAGCTGGTGTAACTGAATCAGGTTTGTAGGCCTCCTTGCACGCACACACTTTTTCAGTTCTGCCCACAAATGTTCTATATGATTGAGGTCAGGGCTTTGTGATGGCCACTACAATACCTTGACTTTGTTGTCCTTAAGCAATTTTGCCACAACTTTGGAAGTATGCTTGGGGTCATTGTCCATTTTGAAGACCCATTTGCGACCAAGCTTTAACTTCTTGACTGATGTCTTGAGATGTTGCTTCAATATATCCACAAAATCTTCCTTCCTCATGATGCCATCTATTTTGTGAAGTGCACCAGTCCCTTCTGTAGCAAAGCACCCCCACAGCATGATGCTGCCACCCCCGTGTTTCACGGTTGGGATGGTGTTCTTCGGCTTGCAAGCGTCCCCCTTTTTCCTCCAAACATAACGATGGTCATTATGGCCAAACAGTTCTATTTTTGTTTCATCAGACCAGAGGACATTTCTCCAAAAAATACGGTCTTTGTCCTCATGTGCAGTTGCAAACCGTAGTCTGGCTTTTTTATGGCGGTTTTAGAGCAGTGGCTACTTCCTTGCTGAGGGGCCTTTCAGGTTATGTCGATATAGGACTCGTTTTACTGTGGATATAGATACTTTTGTACCTGATTCCTCCAGCATCTTCACAAGGTATTTTGCTGTTGTTCTGGGATTGATTTTCACTTTTCGCACCAAAGTATGTTCATCTCTACTTCCTGAGCAGTATGATGGCTGCGTGGTCCCATGGTGTTTATACTTGCATACTATTGTTTGTGCAGATTAACGTGGTACATTCAGCCGTTTGGAAAATGCTCCCAAGGATGAACCAGACTTGTGGAGGTCTACAATGTTTTTTCTGAGTTCTTGGCTGATTTCTTTTGATTTTCCCATGATGTCAAGCAAAGAGGCACTGAGTTTGATGGTAGGCCTTGAAATACATCCACAGGTACACCTCCAATTGACTCAAATGATGTCAATTAGCCTATCAGAATCTTTTAAAGACATCATTTTCTGGAATTTTCCAAGCTGTTTAAAGGCACAGTCAACTTAGTGTATGTAAACTTCTGACCCACTGGAATTGTGATACAGTGAAATAAAAGTGAAATAATCTGTCTGTAAACAATTGTTGGAAAAATGACTTGTGTCATGCACAAAGTAGATGTCCTAACTGACTTGCCAAAATAATTTGTTTGACAAGAAATGTGTGGAGTGGTTGAAAAACGAGTTTTAATGACTCCAACCTAAGTGTATGTAAACTTCCGACTTCAAATGTAGATGTAAGCTATAGATAGATGTAAACTATAGACAGATGTAAACTATAAATAGATGTAAACTATAGACAGATGTAAACTATAGACAGATGTAAACTATAGACAGATGTAAACTATAGACAGACGTAAACTATAGACAGATGTAAACTATAGATTGTCACGATCGTTGGAGGAAGTGGACCAATGCGCAGCGTGATAAGTGAACATACTTCTTTATTTAGAGTACCACAACAATCAAAACAACAAAACGATACGTGAAGTCCTTAGTAACAGACACAAACCATACACGGAACAAGATCCCACAAACACTGTGGCAAAACAGGCTGCCTAAGTATGGTCCCAATCAGAGACAACAATCAACAGCTGATTCACGTTGCCTCTGATTGAGAACCACACCGGCCAACATAGAAAACACATCAGCTAGATAATGAACCAAGAACACAAAATCATGGAAACTACACACCCTGGCTCAACATAACAGAGTCCCAGAGCCAGGGCGTGACATAGATAGATGTAAACTATAGATAGATGTAAACTATAGACAGATGTAAACTTTAGACAGATGTAAACTATAGATAGATGTAAACTATAGACAGATGTAAACTATAGATAGATGTAAACTATAGACAGATGTAAACTATAGATAGATGTAAACTATAGACAGATGTAAACTATAGATAGATGTAAACTATAGACAGATGTAAACTATAGATAGATGTAAACTATAGATAGATGTAAACTATAGATAGATGTATATTTTGAGATTTAGATGGAATTGTCTGAGTATGTATTATTATCAAGTGGCAGTTTAAAATGCACAGCCATTGAAACAAGTAAATGAAATAAGCTCATTAATAGGCTCATTGATAGGCTCATTGATAGGCTCATTAATAGGCTCATTGATAGGCTCATTAATAGGCTCATTGATAGGCTCAAATAATAGGCTCATTGATAGGCTCATTGATAGGCTCGTTCATCACTGAAATAGCAGCACATAGCTGTCCATCCCCTTTGAACACCTGGGGCTTAATGCAAGCATCTCTATCTGCTCATTGAGTCCGTCTACTGAACCTGGCTGTTGAACACGATGTGACATGCTGTAGTGTCCTGTGTGTCAGATGTGTCTCTAAGTGGTATTGAAGTTCAGCAAACCAACAACACAACACAGAAGTGTGCCACGTTGGCTCATTGTCTGGAGAGCTGTCAAATCAGAGCGGCTACAAAGTCACACACGTCACGCTGGGCGTTAGAAGTTGAGACAGAAAAAAGTCTACAGAAATATAGTGACACACAAATTGAAACTCATTCAACAACATCAGCCTAATGGAGTTGTAGATCACCTGTCACATTCCAGTGTTCAAACTTGTAAACATGGCTGCATGGCATTTATCTGAACGCGCTTGTGGATTTGACAACTCTAACTGTAGTTCCGCCTCCGACACCACCAAAACAACCGCTATGCCGGTGTTAGTTAGCGTGGATCTGGTAGAATCTAGGGCAAGGTATAGCTTATATCTTTTTACATGATGAGCACAGATAGTAACAAACAAGCTTAAGACTCAAAATGTGTAACAATATGTTAAACTTTCTGAACTTGTTATTACATCATTTCACCTTATGCAGTGAGCAGTGAAGATCACCTGATGGAGTACATGTCTCACAGAACACAGCAGAGGAGGACTTTGCAGGGAGGAAGGGTAAAATGCAGAGTTCAGACCCAGGGCCCTGAGCTTAGTGATGAGCTTGGAGGGCACTATGGTGTTGAAGGCTGAGCTGTAGTCGATGAACAGCATTCTCACACAGGTATTTCTCTTGTCCAGGTGGGATAGGGCAGTGTGCAGCGCAGTGATTGTGTTGTCCGTGGATCTGGTTGGGGCGGTATGCAAATTGTGAGGTGATACGATACTTAACTAGCCTCTTAAAGCACTTGATGATGACAGAAGTGAGTGCTACGGGGCGATTGTCATATAGTTCAGTTACCTTTGCTTTCTTGGGTACAGGAAAAAAGGTGCACATCTTGAAGCAATTACGGAGAACAGACTGGGATAGGGAGAGATTGAATATGTCCGTAAACACTCCAGCCAGCTGGTAATAACAATAATATTAATAACAATAATAATAATAATATAATAACTCTTAGTAGAAAATGTGCTTGTGTCACTCATTCGTTCTTTTGATTTATTTATAATAATATATACATTTAGTAGACACTTTTATCCAAAGTGACTTACAGCATTCCTTTTTACGTATGGATAGCCCTGAGAATTGAACCCACTATCTTGGCATTGCAAACATCATGCTCTACCAACTGAGCTACAGAGAACTGCACATGCTCTGAGCATGCGGCTTGGGCCGGCAGCCTCGCGAGGGTTAACACGCTTAAACATCTTACTCACGTCGGCCATGGAAAACGAGAGCTCACATTCCTCGTGAGCAGCGGTGGCCCGCATCGGGCGGCTACATGTTGTTTTCCTCGAAGCGGGCGAAGAAGGTGTTTAGCTTGTCCGGGAGTGAGGCGTCAGTGTCCGCAACGTGGCTGGCTTTCCCTTCACAATCCGTGATTGTTAGGAGTTCCTGCCACATACGTCTCGTGTCTGAGCTGTTGAATTGGGACTCCATTTTGTCCCTGTACTGATGTTTTGCCTCTTTGATTGCCTTACAGAGGTCTGTTTATACACGTCCATGTTCCCAGGCTCCTTGCCATGGATAAAAGCGGTGGTACGTGAATTGGTGCTGTCTACCCACAGTTTTTGGTTTGGGAACAACATCCTCTATGTACATCTTGATGAACTCAGTCACAGAGTAAGTGTATACGTCGCTACTATTCTCAGAGGCAACCCGGAACATTTCCCAGTCCGGGTGATCACAGGAATCTTGAAGGATAGATTCCGATTGGTCAGACCAACGTTGAACAGTCCTCACTACGGGTGCTTCATGCTTAAGTTTCTGCCTATAGGTGGGAGGAGCAGAAAAGAGGTGTGATCTGATTTGCCGAAGGGAGGGGGGGGGGCGAGGGCCTTTTGAGCCGCCCCGGAAGGGAGAGTAGCAATGATCCAGAGTGTTCGAGCGCGAGTAGCACAGGAGATGTGTTAATCGAATTTCGGTAGCATTTTCCTCCGATTTATTTTATTAAAGTCCCCAGCTACAATATGCAGTTTCCAGTTTGCAGAAAGTCCAGTGTAGCTCCTTGAGAGCCGTCGTGGTGTCGGCTTGAGGGGAAATATACACGGCAGTGACGATGACCCGAATAAAATTATCTTGGGAGGTAATGCAGTTGGCATTTCATGGTGAGGTATTCCAGATCAGGAGAACAAAAGGACATAAGTTCCTGTAAGTTACCACAATCACACCATGATTTGCAAATCATGAAACATACTCCTCCAACTTTATTTTTCCCGGAAAGTTATTGCTTCCTGTCCGCGCGATGGACGGAGAACCCAACTGGCTGAATGGATGGGGAAAATATATCTGGAGAGAGCCATGATTCCGTAAAACAGAGTATGTTACAGTCCCTAGTGTCTCTCTGGAAGGAGATCCTTGCCCTGAGCTCATCTACTTTATTGTCCAGGGACTGAACGTTAGCGAATAGTATACTCGGAAGCGGTGGATGGTATGGACGCCTCCTGAGTCTGACTAGGACCCCACTTCTTCTTCCTCTTCTCTGGCGTCATTGTTTTGGTGCAGCTCCTGGGATGAATAGAGCTGCCTCAGGAAGTTCAAACAAAGTATCCAGTTCAGGGAAGTTACATGTCTGGTTGAAATAGTGAGTGACCGCTGATCTAATATCCAAAATATACAGTTGAAATCGGAAGTTTACATACACTTAGGTTGGAGTCATTAAAACTCGTTTTTCAACCACTCCACAAATGTCTTGTTAACAAACTATAGTTTGGCAAGTCGGTTATGACATCTACTTTGTGCATGACACAAGTAATTTTTCCAACAATTGTTTACAGACAGATTATTTCACTTATAATTCACTGTATCACAATTCCAGTGGGTCAGAAGTTTACATACACTAAGTTGACTGTGCCTTTAAACAGCTTGGAAAATTCCAGAAAATTATGTCATGGCTTTAGAAGCTTCTGATAGGCTAATTGACATAATTTGAGTCAATTGGAGGTGTACCTGTGGATAGCCTACCTTCAAACTCAGTGCCTCTTTGCTTGACATCATGGGAAAATCAAAAGAAATCATCCAAGACCTCAGAAAAAAATGGTAGACCTCCACAAGTCTGGTTCATCCCTGGGAGCAATTTCCAAACGCCTGAAGGTACCACGTTCATCGGTACGAACAATAGTACGCAAGTATAAACAACATGGGACCACGCAGTCGTCATACCACTCAGGAAGGAGACGCGTACTGTCTCCTAGAGATGAACGTACTTTGGTGCGAAAAGTGCAAATCAATCCCAGAACAACAGCAAAGGACCTTGTGAAGATGCTGGAGGAAACAGGTACAAAAGTATCTATATCCACAGTAAAACAAGTCCTATATCGACATAACCTGAAAGGCCACTCAGCAAGGAAGAAGCCACTGCTCCAAATCCAGCATATAAAAGCCAGACTACGGTTTGCAACTGCACATGGGGACAAAGGTCGTACTTTTTTGAGAAATGTCCTCTGGTCTGATGAAACAAAAATATAACTGTTTGGCCATAATGACCATCGTTATGTTTGGAGGAAAAAGGTGATGCTTGCAAGCCGAAGAACACAATCCAAACCGTGAGGCACGGGGTGGCAGCATCATGCTGTGGGGGTGCTTTGCTGCAGGAGGGACTGGTGTACTTCACAAAATAGAAGGCATCATGAGGAAGGAAAGTTATGTGGATATATTGAAGCAACATCTCAAGACATCAGTCAAGAAGTTAAAGCTTGGTCGCAAATGGGTCTTCCAAATGGACAATGACCCCAAGCATACTTCCAAAGTTGTGGCAAAATGGCTTAAGGACAACAAAGTCAAGGTATTGGAGTGGCCATCACAAAGCCCTGACCTCAATCCAATAGAAAATCTGTGGGCAGAACTGAAAAAGCGTGCGCAAGCAAGGAGGCCTACAAACCTGACTCAGTTACACCAGCTCTGTCAGGAGGAATGGGCCAAAACTCACCCAACTTATTGTGGGAAGCTTGTGGAAGGCTACCCGAACCATTTGACCCAAGTTAAACAATTTAAAGGCAATGCTACCAAATAATAATTGAGTGTATGTAAACTTCTGACCCACTGGGAATGTGATGAAAGAAATAAAAGGTGAAATAAATCACTCTCTCTACTATTATTCTGACATTTCACATTCTTAAAATAAAGTGGTGATCCTAACTGACCTAAAACGGGACATTTTTACTAGGATTAAATGTCAGGAATTGTGAAAAACTGAGTTTAAATGTATTTGTCTAAGGTGCATGTAAACTTCCGACTTCAACTTTTTTTTCAGCTGTAGGTAATAATACAAGAAACGTTCTGAGCAAATAATGTAAGAAATAACACACACAAAAAAAACAAAATACTGCAAAGTTGGCCAGGAGCTAGAAACAGGTTGACCGTGTCTGCCGGTGCCATCTTGTATTGGTCTAAGTAATGCTCAGGCATATGTGAAACATTTTTGGACAACCTTAGCCTCATGCCTCATCCCTACTCAAGGAGGGGTGAGGCTGAGGGTGTCCTAAAATGTACGCCATATCTGAAAACGTGAATGCAGGACCAAAGTTCCCCCTGCACTCTGTTTCAGTGAGAGGTAAATAAGGTCCTGGCTCTTTGTAGGGATGGATATGTATTTATTATTTTTGCTCAGTGATAATGGCACTAATTGTATTCCTTAATTCACAGCACCATTAGGATAACCAATGTCTGTCTGCGTCCGAAATGGCACGCTAATCACTATAAACTCTATAATGCACTACTTTTGACCATAAAATACACATTTTAATTGCAAGTGTAGACGTGTTAAATCTTGATCAGATAGTGATTGGATCATCTTGATGGGATAATGACGACCACATGTTAGCACCAGATATAAACGGGGCTAGAGATACACTTCTAGGGTCAATCCTTGGATTATATGTGATATGCACATGTCAATCTTCAAACACCATCTACTCTTGCCCATCAATGCATATTGTGGTTATGAAGATGATATGGGATCGCTCAAAAGATGCTTTCTTGTTCTCCATCTTATTATGAAAGCTATTGTATCATTGAGAAGAACCCACCTGACCAAAAAGGTCCAATTAGAAGGTTTTAATTAATCAACTCAAAATCCACAAACATTGCATGTTTAATTGAAAAATACACGAGAGAACATAACACATTTAAGACACTGTTTTGTACAGTAAACTATATTATCTGCAAATCCGATGTCCAGAAACAAACAACAGTCCTATTATAATCTTCACACAATGTCCTCACCTGTTACAGAGAATGCACTACATAATGACTTTCACAAGAATGCCTGTTGAAATGACAAATAAGCAACCTTAACTTCTCCTTCCACATCATAATCACAATGTACCTTTTTAGACATTTACAAAATCCACCAATACACAATAACCATCCATTGATTCTCACAGATGCTGTGGAGAATCTTGTTTGAAATTGTTAAAAATACCAATTGCTCTTGCAGGATTGTGTTCTGTATATGTACATGATGTCCTTTTTTATTGTGCATGGGGTGTGTGATTGTGTACACCACACATTCATATTTACACACAGGTCATGTGATAACCCCAAAAATAAATGCAGAAATAATGCTCAATTCATGTTTGTCACCTGTGACTCAAAACATGTGAAACGTTGAATTTCAAATTATACAGTAGCTTCAATATGAAACAGTATTCAATCTCTGAGAGTTAGCTGGATTACCTGCTCAGCATGTGGAGCCAAGCCAGCTCTGACCCAGCTGACTCTAAATCTGGAGAAGCGTTTGCAAGGCAAAGGACTGTCTGCTGCTTTCTCCCCTTTTAGACTGATTCCACAGTGGTCCTGCTAGCTGTTCCTACAGTCTAATTTCTCCGACAGCTCAATCCATTCACAGTATTCTGTATTCTGGGAGGCCTATTTCACAGCCTGGTGCCTCCTCATACTTCCTCATCTCATCTTCCTCAGCCTCACACTTCCTCATCTCATCTCCCTCAGCCTCACACTTCCTCATCTCATCTCCCTCAGCCTCATACCTCCTCATCTCATCTCCCTCAGTCTCATACCTCCTCATCTCATCTTCCTCAGCCTCACACTTCCTCATCTCATCTTCCTCAGCCTCATGCGGTTCTCTTTGTCTCTCTTCTTCAGCACGATGATGAATTGGTTGAAGAAGTGCTCTTGGTCTTTCTTCTTCAGCACTTGCTTGAAGCGCAGGTCGCGGCCGTAGTTATCAGAAAACTCTTTGAAAGTTGACCTGGCAATAGAGAAAATAATAGATCATCCTTGAGAAAGGTGTTGGAGGGAGGATGGGATGTCTTCACAAGTCTAAATACAGTAAAAACTAGAGCTACTTGGTTCTTCAGTTTTTAGTCATGTTAGACAATTATGGTTTTGAAACACGCAAACATGCATAACTGTAGTATTTTTTTTTGAAAAGCTCAGTAATTTGTTGTGTTTTTTTAAATAAGCAGTTATTAGCAACAGTTATGAAAAAGAATAAGCAAGAGTTAAAAAAAGCCATAGAACACAGAGAACTATGTCCACACGGTTAGTCATTACCTAAAGAGAAAGATAGTCAGTTATAGAAGTATTGTAATCCAGAGAGAATTATTTTTGCTCATCACTGCGGTTGATTAAAGGGGAAAGCTAAATGGGAAGCCACAACATGCTGACAACAAGCAATCTTATTTTTCTTTTATTAACAAATCCCCTGATCCAGCAGCTTATTTACATCTTAAATTATATAGTCTTGAGAAAACAATATTCATTTTCCTCTTCCCCAAAGTCGACAGTTAATAATTTACTTTTCTTAGAATAACATGATCAATATCGTGAATTTTGCGTTATTATTTGTTTTGTTCAGCTTGATTTAAAAAGCATTCTTAATGCATCGTGCATCTATACAGGCTTGATTTCACTAGTGTGCTTTGGGCTATGAAGTTATTACAAGCTAATATTGGATTATATACACCACTGTTCAAAAGTTTGTGGTAACTTAGAAATGTTCTTGTTTTCAATTTGAGAAACAGGCGCCTCACAGATCCTCAACTGGCAGCTTCATTAAATAGTACCCGCAAAACACCAATGAAGAGGCGACTACGGGATGCTGACCTTCTAGGCAGAGTTGCAAAGAAAAAGGCATATGTCAGACTGGCCAATAAAAAGAAAAGATTAAGATGGGCAGTCTGAGATATGACTTTTTCTTTGCAATTCTGCCTAGAAGGTCAGCATCCCGAAGTCGCCTCTTCACTGTTGACGTTGAGAGGTGTTTTGCGGGTACTATTTAATGAAGCTGCCAGTTGAGGACCTGTGAGGCGCCTGTTTTTCAAATTAGACACTCTAATGTATTTGTCCTCTTGCTCAGTTGTGCACCGGGGCCTCCCACTCCTCTTTCTATTCTGGTTAGAGCCAGTTTGCGCTGTTCTGTGAAGGGAGTAGTACACAGTGTTGTACGAGATCTTCAGTTTCTTGGCAATTTCTCACATGGAATAGCCTTCATTTCTCAGAACAAGAATAGACTGACGAGTTTCAGAAGAAAGTTATTTGTTTCTGGCCATTTTTATCCTGTAATCGAACACACAATTGCTAATGCTCCAGATACTCAACTATTCTCAAGAAGGCCAGTTATATTGCTTCTTTAATCAGCACAACAGTTTTCAGCTGTGCTAACATAATTGCAAAAGGGTTTTCTAATGATCAATTAGCCTTTTAAAATGACAAACTTGGATTAGCAAACAAAACGTGTCATTGGAACACAGGACTGATGGTTGCTGATAATGGGCCTCTGTGCGCCTATGTAGATATTCCATTAAAAATCAGCCGCTTCCAGCTACAATAGCCATTTACAACATTAACAGTGTCTACACTATATTTCTGATAAATCTGATGTTATTTTAATGGAGAAAAAAAATGCTTTTCTTTCGTAAACAAGGACATTTCTAAGTGACCACAAACTTTTGAACGGTGGTGTATATACAGTTTTCACCCGCCTTGCCATTTTTCCTATTTTTTTATCTTACAACCTGGAATTAAAATGGATTTTTGGGGGGTTTGTATCATTTGATTTACACAACATGCCTACCACTTTGAAGATGCAAAATATTTTTTATTGTAAAAACAAACAAGAAATAAGACAAAAATCAGAAAACTTGAGCGTGCATAACTAATCACCACCCAAAGTCAATACTTTGTAGAGCCACCTTTTGCAGCAATTACAGCTGCAAGTCTCTTGGGGTATGTCTCTATAAGCTTGGCACATCTAGCCACTGGGATTTCTGCCCAATCTTCAAGGCAAAACTGCTCCAGCTCCTTCAAGTTGGATGGGTTCTGCTGGTGTACAGCAATCTTTAAGTCAAACCACAGATTCTCAATTGGATTGAGGTCTGGGCTTTGACTAGGCCATTCCAAGACATTTAAATGTTTCCCCTTAAACCACACGAGTGTTACTGTAGCAGTATGCTTAGGGTCATTGTCCTGTTGGAAGGTGAACCTCCGTCCCACCTAGGGATGGAAGAAGGTAATCTGGAAGAAGGTAATCATATGGAAGAAGGTAATCTGGTCAGATGAGACTAAAATGAAGCTTTTTGGCCATCAAGGAAAACACTATGTCCGGTGCAAACCCAACACCTCTCATCACCCCGAGAACACAAGTGTTTATTAACTGAGATCATGTGACAGATCATGTGACACTTAAATAAAAATATATTTTGATTTGTTTAACACGTTTTTGGTTACTACATGATTCCATATGTGTTATTTCATAGTTTTGATGTCTTCACTATTATTTTACAATACAGAAAATATAAAAAAATAAAGAAAAACCCTTGAATGAGTAGGTGTGTCCAAACTTTTGACTGGTAGTATATATACAGTGCCTTCGGAAAGTATTTAGACCCCTTGACTTTTTCCACATTTTGTTACGTTACAGCCTTATTCTAAAAATGATTAAATTGTTTTTTACACACCATACCCCATAATGACAAAAACAGGTTTTTAGGAATGTTTGCAAATCTATTAAAAATTAAAATAGAAATTTTAATACATAAGCATTCAGACCCATTACACAGCACTTTGTTGAAGCACCTTTGGCAGCGACTACAGCCTCAAGTCTTCTTGGGTATGACGCTACAAGCTTGGCACACCTGTATTTGGGGAGTTTTTCCCATTCTTCTCTGGAAATCCTCTCAAGCTCTGTCAGGTTGTCATCAAGGACCTCTCTGTGCTTTGCTACATTCATCTTTCCCTCGATCCTATCTAGTCTCCCAGTCCCTGCCGCTGAAAAACATCCCCACAGCATGATGCTGCCACCACCATGCTTCACAGTAGGGGATGGTCCCAGGTTTCCTCCAGACATGACGCTTGGCATTCAGTCCAAAGAGTTCAATCTTGGTTTCATCAAATCAGATCATATTTTTTCTCATGGTCTGAGAGTCTTTTGGTGCCTTTTGCAAACTCGATGCGGGCTGTCATGTGCCATTTACTGAGGAGTTGCTTCTCTGGCCACTCTACCGTAAAGGCCTGATTGGTGGAGAGCTGCAGATATAGTTGTCCATCTGGAAGGTTATCCCATCTCCACAGAGGAACTCTGGAGCTCTGTCAGAGTGAGAATAGTGTTTTTGGCCACCTCCGTGACCAAGACCCTTCTCCCCCGATTGTTCAGTTTGACCGGGCGGCCAGCTCTAGGAAGATTATTGGTGGTTCCAAACTTCTTCCATTTAAGAATGATGGAGGCCATTGTGTTCTTGGGGACCTTCAATCCTGCAGACATTTTTTGGTACCCTTCCCCAGATCTGTGCCTCGACACAATCCTGTCTCGGAGCTCTACGGACAATTCCGTCAACCTTCTGGCTTGGTTTTTGCTCTGACAAACAATGTCAACTGTGGGACCTTATATAGTCATGTGTGCCTTTCCAAATCATGTCCAATCAATTGAATTTACCATAGGTGGACTCCAATCAAGTTGTGGAACATTCTCAAGGAAGGGAATCAATGGGAGCAGGATGTACCTGAGCACAATTTCGAGTCTCATAATAAAGGGTCTGAATACTTTTTTTTATAAATGTGCTAAAATTTATAAAAATCTGTTTTCACATTGTCTTTATGGGGTATCGTTTGTAGATTAATGAGGAGAAAAATGTATTTAATCCATTTTAGAAAAAGGAGTAACATAACAAACTGTGGAAAAAGGGAAGAGGTCTGAATACTTTCTGAATGCACTGTATGTATTACATTATTAGTGGGGTGGTGGAGTTCTATATTACATTATTAGTGGGGTGGTGTAGTTCTATATTACATTATTAGTGGGGTGGTGTAGTTTTATATTACATTATTAGTGGGGTTGTGTATTCTATATTACATTATTAGTGGGGTGGTGTAGTTCAATATTACATTATAAGTGGGGTGGTGTAGTTCTATATTACATTATTAGTGGGGTGGTGTAGTTCTATATTACATTATTAGTGGGGTGATGGAGTTCAATATTACATTATTAGTGGGGTGGTGGAGTTCTATATTACATTATTAGTGGGGTGGTGGAGTTCTATATTACATTAATAGTGGGGTGGTGTAGTTCTATATTACATTATTAGTAGGGTGGTGTAGTTCTATATTACATTATTAGTGGGGTGGTGTAGTTCAATATTACATTATAAGTGGGGTGGTGTAGTTCTATATTACATTATAAGTGGGGTGGTGTAGTTCTATATTACATTATTAGTGGGGTGGTGTAGTTCAATATTACATTATAAGTGGGGTGGTGTAGTTCTATATTACATTATTAGTGGGGTGGTGTAGTTCTATATTACATTATTAGTGGGGTGATGTAGTTCTATATTACATTATTAGTGGGGTGGTGAAGTTCTATATTAAATTATTAGTGGGGTGGTGTAGTTCAATATTACATTCTGGCAGTGGGGTGGTGTAGTTCTATATTACATTATCAGTGGGGTGGTGTAGTTCAATATTACATTCTGACAGTGGGGTGGTGTAGTTCTATATTACATTATTAGTGGGGTGGTAAGTTCTATATTAAATTATTAGTGGGGTGGTGTATTTCAATATTACATTATTAATAGGGTGGTGTAGTTCTATATTACATTATTAGTAGGGTGGTGTAGTTCTATATTACATTATTTGTGGGGTGGTGTAGTTCTATATTACATTATTAGTGGGGTGGTATAGTTCAATATTACATTATTAGTGGGGTGGTGTAGTTCAATATTGCATTATTAGTGGGGTGGTGTAGTTCTACATTACATTATTAGTGGGGTGGTGTAGTTCTATATTACATTATTAGTGGGGTGGTGTAGTTCTATATTACATTATTAGTGAGGTGGTGTAGTTCTATATTACATTATTAGTGGGGTGGTGGAGTTCAATATTACATTATAAGGGGGTTGGTGTAGTTCTATATTACATTATTAGTGGGATGGTGTAGTTCTATATTACATTATTAGTGGGGTGGTGTAGATCAATATTGCATTATTAGTGGGGTGGTGTAGTTCTATATTACATTAATAGTGGGGTTGTGTAGTTCTATATTACATTATTAGTGGGGTGGAGTAGTTCAATATTACATTATTAGTGGGGTGGTGTAGTTCTATATTACATTATTAGTAGGGTGATGTAGTTCTATATTATATTTTTAGTGGGGTGGTGTAGTTCTATATTACATTATTAGTGGGGTGGTGTAGTTCAATATTACATTATTAGTGGGGTGGTGTAGTTCAATATTAAATTCTGACAGTGGGGTGGTGTAGTTCAATATTACATTATTAGTGGGGTGGTGTAGTTCAATATTACATTCTGGCAGTGGGGTTGTGTAGTTCAATATTACATTATTAGTGGGGTGGTGTAGTTCAATATTACATTCTGGCAGTGGGGTGGTGTAGTTCAATATTACATTATTAGTGGGGTGGTGTAGTTCTATATTACATTATTAGTGGGGTTGTGTAGTTCTATATTACATTATTAGTGGGGTGGTTGGATTTCTATATTACATTATTAGTGGGGTTGTGTAGTTCTATATTACATTATTAGTGGGGTGGTGTAGTTCAATATTACATTATTAGTGGGGTGGTGTAGTTCTATATTACATTATTAGTGGGGTGATGTAGTTCTATATTACATTATTAGTGGGGTGGTGAAGTTCTATATTAAATTATTAGTGGGGTGGTGTAGTTCAATATTACATTCTGGCAGTGGGGTGGTGTAGTTCTATATTACATTATCAGTGGGGTGGTGTAGTTCAATATTACATTCTGACAGTGGGGTGGTGTAGTTCTATATTACATTATTAGTGGGGTGGTGTAGTTCTATATTAAATTATTAGTGGGGTGGTGTATTTCAATATTACATTTTTAGTAGGGTGGTGTAGTTCTATATTACATTATTAGTGGGGTGGTGTAGTTCTATATTACATTATTAGTGGGGTGGTGTAGTTCTATATTACATTATTAGTGGGGTGGTGTAGTTCTATATTACATTCTGACAGTGGGGTGGTGTAATTCTATATTACATTATTAGTGTGGTTGTGTAGTTCAATATTACATTATTAGTGGGGTGGTGGTGTTCCATCTTACATTATTAGTGGGGTGGTGTAGTTCTATATTACATTCTGGCAGTGGGGTGGTGTAGTTCTATATTACATTATTAGTGGGGTGGTGGTGTTCTATATTACATTATTAGTGGGGTGGTGTAGTTCTATATTACATTCTGGCAGTGGGGTGGTGTAGTTCTACCAGACATGCCTTTGCTCTCTGCCTGAGACAACATACAGGAAGGACGGCTGCCTGTTTAAACGCAGACAATGACACACAGATCCCACACATACCTATACACATACATATTGAATAACTATTATGAAGTATAAAGCTATTTTGTATGAAGCTATTATGAAACTTTGTTGAATAGCTGTTGTGAAGTATGAAGCTATTTTGTATGACGCTATTATGAAGCTTTGTTGAATAGTTAAAATCCCCTACTGTACCTGTAATTTATTATACAGTCAGCTGTAGATTTTACCTGGATGTGATTTTGGACTCCTCTAGCAGTTTTCTATACTGGTCTTTTGCTTGCAGCAGTTGGCTCTTTTTCTCCCTGTATTCGTCCTTCATCCTCACTTTGACAAACTGGTCAAACACCTGGAGGTAGGGACACAATCATGGTCGGCACAAGAAAATGACTTTGAAGGTCTTTACAAGGCAAATACGACGGCTGTATCCTAATACTCTTCACCGTCGACTTAACTCCTCTCACGTTCACTGACAGGATAAATCAAATCAAAACGTTACTGGTCACGTACACATATTTAGCAGATGTTATTGCTGTCATGAGCCTCTCACTCCACCGGGTTACCACCTTTATTTTCTTCCACTCTGCTCACCACTCTCTCTACTCAGCCTAACTAGCTCCACCTGTCCCTGCTCTGCTCTGCTCTAATTACTCTGCCAGCTGCGCTGCATTACCCACTACCTCTCCCAGTATTTAAAGCCCTGTCTTTCAGCTCTCCTTTGTCAGATCGTCTGCAAAGCTCACACCCGGAACCTGTTTGCTCGCGCTTCTGGCTCACCCTGGTTTTGTGTTCCCGGACCTGCCTGATGTTTGGATACTCTTCTGCCCCAGGAGATCCAGACCTGCTTTTTGCCATAACGACTCCTGACTACTCTTCGATCCCGGTAACTCTGACCAGCCTTCTGCCTTGCTACTACGTATTTGGATTTCCCTTGAACTGTACTGCTGCCTTGTTTCATCCGCCCTGTTGTGTCTGTGTCTCCCCCCCCCCCAGGACTTCTGGACCACCCACCACCGGCTTCATAGGACGCATCGCTGCCACTGGGGGGGGGCACAGATCCAGCACATTGGACGGGATCCCTGTTACCCCTGGAGCCTTCACTCACTCCCTACTTCCCTTTTCCCTTAAGTTTTAATAAACTTTCTGGTGTGACGCAATTGTGGTCCTCTGGTCGTCTGTCTGAACCGTGACAGTACGATCTGACCATTATGGACTCAGCGCACACTTCCCCCGACATGGAAACCGACGAGCATGAGCAGCAGTTCCAGCAGCAGCAACAACAACTCGCCATGATCATTCAACTCCTCACCAACCTTACCCCAGCCAGTCTGCCCACCAGCCCTGCCCCCGAGTTACCTGCCCCGGTCATTGCAGCCGCTGCTCCGGAACCCAAGATTGGAAACCCCGAGCGGTTCAACGGCGATTCAACCCAGGTCCGGCCATTCCTGACTAGCTGCCGACTTCAGTTCTCCTTGCAGCCAAGGACCTTCGCCACGGAGGGGGCTAAAGTTGGGTATGCCATCACTCACCTGACGGGCCGAGCTCGACTCTGGGGAACAGCAGAGTTCGAACGTCAAACCCCCGCATGTGCAACCTTCGACCTGTTTGCTGAGGAGATGCTGAAGGTGTTTGACCTGGATTCACCAACCGCAGAGGCGTCTCGTGAACTGTTCAGTATTCGACAAGGCAGACGTACAGTCGCAGACCATTCCATCGACTTCCGAACCCTGGCTAGACGAAGTTCTTGGAACACACCATCGTTGGTGGACGCGTTCTTCCATAGTTTGGCTGACTATATCAAGGACGAGTTGGTCTCCCATGAACTGCCTTCCACTCTTGATGAAGCCATCGCACTGACTGTCAGGATCGACAGAAGGATACAGACCCGTCGTCGTGAGAGGGGGCGCCAAGGTCCACCTACTACCGGCATTCGGAGAGATCCGACTGGGCTCCTGTCATCTACTGCCACTCACCCAGGTCAGCTTGATCAGTCTGAGCCTATGGAGATTGGGCGAGCCTCTCTCACTCCTGCAGAGCGCCAGCGCCGCTTCACCTCAAACCTCTGCCTCTATTGTGGAGGTGATGGACATCGTGTGGTAACCTGCCCTTTAAAGGGCCGAAGCTCACCGGGCATAGGGGGAGTCCGGTTGAGTTCAATGACCATCCAGTCCTCCGACCGCAAACCCCTGCTGCAAGTTCACCTCCGCCTCTCTGACTCAACTCACACCCTGGCTGCTCTGGTGGATTCTGGCGCCGAAGCCAACATAATGGACATCAAGCTGGCACGCCAACTGGGACTGGAGAACCTCCGTTTGACACCTCCTATTCCTGCCCGGGCACTGGACGGACACTTACTCGGATCGGTCACTCATGTCACGGCCCCGGTCTCGATGGGTCTGTCCGGAAACCATCAAGAAACTATCCAGTTTCACCTGCTCCCCTCTCCAGGCCAACCCCTCATCCTGGGTTACCCATGGCTCCGCCGGCACAACCCTCAGCTCGACTGGGTGACCGGGGTGATCAGGGAGTGGGGAGAGGACTGCCACCGAACCTGCCTGCTTGCTGCCGCACTACCCCCTCGGCCAGTACCTACTAACTCCGCTCCTGACCTCTCCAATGTCCCAGAATGCTACCATGGTCTCAGAGAAGTGTTTAACAAAGCAAGAGCCACATCTCTGCCCCCTCACCGACCGTACGACTGTGCCATCGACCTCCTCCCTGGAACAGCCCCTCCAAAGGGCCGTCTTTATTCGTTGTCTGCTCCTGAGAGAAAGTCCATGGAGGACTACATCAATGGCTCTCTGTCCGCAGGATTAATCCGTTCATCTTCATCTCCTGCTGGTGCTGGCTTCTTCTTTGTGGGGAAGAAGGACGGATCTCTTCGCCCCTGCATCGACTACAGGGGACTCAACGACATCACAGTGAAAAACCGTTACCCTCTGCCTCTGCTCACCTCTGCTTTTGAGTTGCTCCAGGGAGCCACTGTTTTTACCAAGTTGGATCTCAGAAACGCTTACCACCTAGTGCGGATCCGGGAGGGAGATGAATGGAAAACCGCATTTAATACACCAACAGGCCACTACGAGTATCTGGTTATGCCTTTTGGCCTCACCAATGCTCCTGCTGTGTTCCAGGCTCTAGTGAATGATGTACTGCGGGACATGTTAAACAAGTTTGTCTTCGTTTACCTGGATGACATCTTAATCTACTCCAGAAACCTGTCTGAACACACCCGCCATGTCCAGCAAGTCCTTCACCGTCTTCTGGAGAATTCCCTCTACGCCAAGGCAGAGAAATGTGAGTTTCACGTCAAGACAGTGGCCTTCCTGGGGTACATAGTGGCAGAGGGAAGTATCCAAATGGATCCTGCCAAAGTATCAGCAGTCACTTCATGGCCAGTTCCGGAGAACAGAAAGAAGCTGCAACAGTTTCTGGGGTTTGCTAACTTCTATAGAAAGTTTATCCGGAACTACAGTACCGTTGCTGCCCCTCTCACTGCTCTAACCAGCACCAAGCAACCCTTCACCTGGACCCCAGCAGCCGACAAAGCCTTCAGTACCCTCAAGGTGAGGTTCACCTCCGCTCCCATCCTCCAGATGCCTGATGTGGACCGGCAATTCATTGTGGAGGTGGACGCCTCGGATGTGGGAGTTGGTGCTGTGATTTCTCAGTGGGCTGCGGAGGATAGGAAGCTCCATCCCTGTGCCTTTTTCTCACGTCGGTTGTCCCCCTCTGAGTGCAATTACGACATAGGGAACCGTGAGCTGCTGGCTGTGAAGCTTGCCTTGGAGGAGTGGCGTCACTGGCTGGAGGGGTCCACCATTCCATTTCTCGTTTGGACCGATCATAAGAACTTGGAGTACATCCGCACGGCCAAACGGTTGAACTCCAGGCAGTCCCGCTGGGCCCTGTTCTTCACCAGGTTTAATTTCACTCTGTCATACCGGCCTGGATCACGCAACACCAAGCCAGACGCCCTCTCCCGTCAATTCCAGAAGGATGACACCCCCTCCAAGGACCCTGTGTCGATTCTGCCAAGTCCCTGCATCGTAGCAGCTCTGACCTGGGCTGTTGAGGAACAGGTGCTGGAAGCTCTCCGTAACCAGCCAGGTCCCAGCACTTGCCCAGCTGACCGCCTTTTTGTCCCCGAAAACCTGAGGTCCCAGGTCGTTCAGTGGGGACATGACTCCCGCCTAGCTTGTCACCCTGGCTCCACCCGCACTTACAACCTGCTCGCCCAGAGGTTCTGGTGGCCCTCTCTGAGAAAGGATGTACGGGAATTCGTCCAAGCCTGCCCCATCTGCAACCAACACAAGTCGTCCTGCCAGCCCCCAGCCGGATTGCTGCAGCCCCTGCCTGTGCCCAGACGTCCCTGGTCTCACATCGCCCTTGACTTTGTCACGGGGCTGCCCCCTTCAAGTGGCATGACCGTCATTCTCACCATAGTTGACCGATTCAGCAAGATGGCACACTTCATTCCCCTCCCCAAGCTCCCAACCGCCAAGGAGACCGCCCAGGTGGTCCTGGAACACGTCTTCCGGATCCACGGACTGCCAAAGGATGTAGTTTCTGACCGTGGTCCACAATTCTCCTCCGCTTTTTGGAAGGAGTTCTGTCACCTGCTGGGAGCCACAGTCAGTCTGACTTCCGGATTCCATCCCCAATCCAATGGGCAGTCAGAGCGGGCAAATCAGGAGCTCGAGAAGGCACTGCGATGCATGACTTCACGCAACCCCCACTCCTGGTCGCAGCAATTGACATGGGTGGAGTACGCACACAATTCTCTGACCTGCTCTGCCATCGGTATGTCCCCTTTCCAATGTGTTTATGGATACCAGCCTCCTCTATTTGCCAGCCAGGAAGAGGAGGTTACTTGCCCATCTGCACTTGCTTTTGCCCGTCGATGTCGCCGCACCTGGTCACAAGCCCGAGCCACACTCCTCAGATCCGTTGCCAGCTACACTACCGGGGCCAACCGTCGGAGAATTCCTGCTCCCACCTACCATGTTGGTCAAAGGGTGTGGTTGTCATCGAAGAACCTGCCACTCAGGGTGGAGTCGCAGAAGCTGGCACCTCGGTTCATTGGCCCATTCCCTATCATAAGAGTGATTAGCCCAACTGCTGTCCGGCTCCAACTGCCTAATTCCCTGAGGGTGCACCCCACTTTCCATGTGTCTAAGATTAAGCCCATTCATGAGAGTCCGCTGGTCCCTGCTGCGCCTTGTCCTCCTCCTCCACGGCTCGTCGATGGTGGTCTGGTTTACACCGTCCGCCGCCTGCTTCGGTCCAGACGGAGGGGTAGGGGTCTCCAGTACCTCATTGACTGGGAGGGCTATGGACCTGAGGAAAGGACCTGGGTGCCAGCTAGTCGGATTGTGGATAGGACTCTCATCACCGCCTTCCACCAACGGCATCCTGATCAACCTGCAATCCGTAGGGGCCGCCCCAGAGGGGTCCCTAACCGTCCTGCCCGCTCGGCTTCCTGTCCTGTGCCTGATCCTGTCTCGGGACCTGTCCCATCTCCCGACCACGGCCCTCCGGCTTCCTCCGAGGATGAGGACGTTCACTCGGACCGTTCGGAGGAGTTCTAGCCCTCCTCCGGCTCCCCTCCTCCCGCCCGGCGTGGTGTTGCTCTTGGGACTTCTGGGGCCGTCCCTTGGGGGGGGGGTTCTGTCATGAGCCTCTCACTCCACCGGGTTACCACCTTTATTTTCTTCCACTCTGCTCACCACTCTCTCTACTCAGCCTAACTAGCTCCACCTGTCCCTGCTCTGCTCTGCTCTAATTACTCTGCCAGCTGCGCTGCATTACCCACTACCTCTCCCAGTATTTAAAGCCCTGTCTTTCAGCTCTCCTTTGTCAGATCGTCTGCAAAGCTCACACCCGGAACCTGTTTGCTCGCGCTTCTGGCTCACCCTGGTTTTGTGTTCCCGGACCTGCCTGATGTTTGGATACTCTTCTGCCCCAGGAGATCCAGACCTGCTTTTTGCCATAACGACTCCTGACTACTCTTCGATCCCGGTAACTCTGACCAGCCTTCTGCCTTGCTACTACGTATTTGGATTTCCCTTGAACTGTACTGCTGCCTTGTTTCATCCGCCCTGTTGTGTCTGTGTCTCCCCCCCCCCCAGGACTTCTGGACCACCCACCACCGGCTTCATAGGACGCATCGCTGCCACTGGGGGGGGGCACAGATCCAGCACATTGGACGGGATCCCTGTTACCCCTGGAGCCTTCACTCACTCCCTACTTCCCTTTTCCCTTAAGTTTTAATAAACTTTCTGGTGTGACGCAATTGTGGTCCTCTGGTCGTCTGTCTGAACCGTGACAATTGCTGGTGTAACGAAACGCTTGTGTTCCTAGCTTCAACAGTGCAGTAATATCTAACAATTCACAACAATATACACAAATCTAAAAGTAAAAGAATGGAATTAAGATATATGGACATATTATTATGAGCAACGTTGGAGTCCGGAGTATAAATATATATATATATATATATATATATATGTACCGTATATATGTGATAGGATGTACAGACATTATGGACAGTATGTGGATAGAATAAATAGTGTATAATAATAATAATAATATGCCATTTAGCAGACGCTTTTATCCAAAGCGACTTACAGTCATGCGTGCATACATTTTTACGTATGGGTGGTCCCGGGGATCGAACCCACTTCCCTGAGCGTTACAAGCGCCGTGCTCTACCAGCTGAGCTACATACGATAGAATAGTATATGTACAGCAATATTTGAATAGGATGGACTTGACTAGAATACAGTATATACTGTACATATGAAGTGGGTAAAACAGTATGTAAACATTATTAAAAAAGTGACCAGTGTTCCATGTCTATGTACATAGGGCAATGCAACATGACAAAAACCTCAACAAGTCATCCCAAAGGTTTTTGCGGAGTTTTACCGACATAATGCTTTCTCCGAGGACACAAATGACAGTAATCATATATTGGGAGCATATCCATTAGGACAGCTTCCCTCCATCCAATCATAACAGCAGGATCAACGTACAGCCCGCCCTTCTCTTTACAGACAAGCAAACTAGCCAGTTGACTTATTTAGACCACTGAGCACCTTGCACTTGATTGAAAGATGCGCACTGCCACCCAATGTATTATTTTTTCCGATCACAGATAATTACAAAAAATACTCGGATCATAATCGTATCAGGAAATATCCACTAGGATACTTGTTTTGTCTTAATTCTTGGCACACCCCCCTAGTATCCATGCTGTCTCGGACTTTGAAGGGAAATTGGATTGGTCCTTTTTTGAGTCAACCTCACTCACAATCTGTCAATCATGACCAATTAATCAAACAGGACCATTTAAGAGAGGACATCCAGCAGAGTTCACCTGTTTCCTCTCTTCTGCAGAGGTGAGCAGAAGATACCGCGGATCAAACACAATCTTGTGCAGTTCTTTCTCCCATGTAGAAAAAGCTGAAACCTGAAAAGGAAGAGAAACCATATTCAAGAAGACATTCGGTACATCCAAACTGTAACATGATGTAGGTATTTCCATCATACATCCAAATTGCAACATAATCTAGGTCTTTCCATCATTTAGAGTTTTTGCTGCTTGTGCAGTTCCTGGTCCCTGTGTCCCTTGACGATTAGTTGCAATACAGGGATTTGAGTCCCCATATGGATTTAGTTATTTTCTCAGGGAAAACCATTAGAATCTAGGTCCGTCTCTGTGGCTGCATTTATACAGGCAGCCCAAATCGGATAATTGTTTCACTAACCGGTCTTTTGACCAAATCAGATCACATCTGAAAAAATATATCTGATGTGAAAAGATCTGATGTGACTGTTCAAAAGACCCAATTTAGTGGAAAATATATCAGAATTGGGCTGCCTGTCTAAACTCAGCCTAAGTGCATTTAAGATTTTGTATTCCGTTCAAAAAATGACTTTACCCGTCTTTCAAGGAGCATGTCCCTGAAGTGCGTGATACGTAGCTCTAAAGGTAGAACAGTCCGATGGGGAGGAGTGCCGAATGTCTCTCCGCCTGCCGTCTCTCTCAGGTCCCGATTGGCTTCCGCAGGTTCCTCCAGTCTGAGGAGGACACAAACAAAGAAACAGTTGTAGGATGCGTCCCAAATAGCACCCTACTCCCTATACAGCGATCTACTTTTTGACCAGGGCCGACAGCGCTTCTGGTTAAAAGTAGTGTACAGTACTGTACAGTGTATTTGTACATTATCATTTTTTACAAAAAGTACTCCCATGACTTCAAAAATATGATTGTTCTGTAGAGAAGTATCATTGTAATGCTATACTATGAGTATGGTTAAGATGGGAAAAACCTTCGGACACTCACTTGTTCCTCTTGGTTTTTGAATACTGCTCTTCATCATCATCATCATCATCATCATCATCGTCATCAGCAGACGGAGAGTTAGAATCATCCTCTGCTGAGATAACGGACACACAGACAGAACCAAAGCACACATCCTTTTTCAATGGACTCAGACTTCATATGATTGGTCATTAAAATCCACTGTGAATTAGCATCGTCATTAGCTGACGGAGAGTTACTTAGAACCATCCTCTGCTAAGAGAATGGATACACAGAGGAACCATAGATAGCACACATCCTTTTTTCAATGGACTCCGACTTCATAACATCGGTCATTAAAAACCACTATGAGAGAATCTATCAGACTAGAGTAGCGTTGCTGCCCACCATCTTATCAGCCAAGAGTCAATGTTCAGGTCATTGGGGTTGTCCACATATTTACCAAAGCTAATTTGCCAGACATGCTTTGTTGGAACAGTGAAGTTCAGACAGGTAAAAGGTCATCGATACATAATCAGCTGGTAACCGCAATAAGGCTAAATCAATAGAGACAAACCACCCTCTGGGAAATCTAGTCAGGGGAGATAATATCTTTGCTGACAAGTTCCAATGTAATTCAATATTTACAGAGCCAGTCACACGTAGGACTTCCATGTGATCTATTCTGCTAGAACACAAAAGGAGATGGGATGCATCCCAAATGGAACCCTATTACCGATATAGTGATCTATATTTTAACCAGAGCCCTATGGACCCTATAGGCCCTGGTCTAAAGTAGTGCACTAAATAGGGAATAGGGTGGCATTTGGGACCCAGCCATGAGATGGTTTCACATCCTAAAGGTTCCACGTTGGATTTTCCATTCGTGATCATCATCTGCTTCAATGAACACAGGCATCAAGATCCTCTGGTAGTCTGGGGTCGACAGGCAATGGAACCCGAAACACTGTATATAGGATCTAGTATATCAGGATGATCAGGATGATCATTCGATGATGCATTTTATTGGCCTCCATATTAACAGATCATTAAAAACACGTTGGAATCATTACAAAAAAAAACAGCGGACTGATAACGAGCTTTTCAGTTCCATCTGAAGCCACGGCCGGGTAAATACCCACTTCGTTAAGAACCGTTCTAACTGGGTCCAACTCTACGGAGGGATGAGACCAAGCCAATGGGGAAGAAGAACCATTAACTTACTGGACAAACAATCCTTTTTGCGTTTATGTGGAGGATCTTCTATAATCCGGTTGAGATCCTCTCCGCGGTCCTTCAGATCTACCGGCTGGTCCCAAACAGAGAGTTGTATCGTCGGGTTGAAGAAGAATACTCTGTCGTCACCCGTCCACACCACACACCTGAGGAGAGATTAGCGTGAAAAAATGCAAGGATGCCAATTGGATCAGTAATGCCTGACCAGTTCCCACTGGTGTGTGTGTCACGCCAGATAATAGAGATGGTGGTTGCCTGTCAAGGATAAACGTGTGTTTTGTAGACTCGAGCGCCAGTACGCTGCCTCTGTCAGGTCTTAACTTTCCTTCAAGTTGATGTTCCACTCTTTGAACCCTTTGAAACGGCACACTACAATAATATTGTTCTACATTTTAGTCATTTAGCAGACGCTCTTATCCAGAGCGACTTACAGTTAGTGAGTGCATACATTATTTTTTTAAATTATTTTTTCATACTGGCCCCCCCATGGGAATCGAACCCACAACCCTGCTGATATCATCCCTGCCAGCCATTCCCTCCCCTACCCTGGACCAATTGTGCGCCGCCCCATGGGTCTCCCGGTCGCGGCCGGCTACGACAGAGCCTGGATTCAAACCAGGATCTCTAGTGGCACAGCTAGCACTGTGATGCAGTGCCTTAGACCACTGCGCCACTCGGGAGACTCGGGAGTTCTAAACACACACCTGGGGAGAAAAGGGGGTAGAACCAAAAGCATTCCATGAGATAACGAACACAGTATTAAAGGACATGGTCCTTTGTGGCGCCGTTGTTAGGGAAGCTTGCAACACCAGGGTTGTTGGGTTCGATTCCTGTTGGGGCCACCCATAAGAAAATGCATGCACGCACTACTGTAAGTCGCTTTGGATAAAAAGTGTCTGTGAAATGACAGATATGATTGTATACTGTAAACTGTATTATGTTCTACATTGGTATAATGTAATTAAGAAATACGTTGACGAATATATGCTCTATGTAGTAATATGGACGTAACCACTGTAGTTATATGTCACTTAGTCTGACATGACATGTTACAGAATGTACTAGAATGTAATAGTTGATGTATTTCAGTTTATGGAGTAGGAGATGGTTTCTGTGGCATATTTGTTCCTGTTGTCTGTTATTACCTCAGAGCTCTTACTCCTAAAGACATTATGTATTTAAAGCCACAGAAGTATTAACCGCTGCAATATGAATCCCTGGAATAATTCAATACGTCTTCATGCTCACCATGTGAAATAAATTGTGAAGTTTTAAATCCTCATATTATCCGGTTGTGAGCTGTCCTTTTTATAGGATATCACATATTTAATTGGTATATACCCTGGCTAGCTAGCTCTCAGCCATGAGATGATATTCACACAGCAGACATGTATTGGAATATATGATAATCTGCCACGATGAACCTCTCACGAGACCTTTCAATATTAGAATAATCAAAATAGGTTGGATTTGATTTGTTTACCAAATATTTGCTTTAAAAAAAAAATGTATTTTGATATTTTAATCCAATAGTCACATAATAAAAGCTGATGAATGAAAAGGTTAACACAGGGTGTTATGGTTTAAGAACCAGCGCACCGTTAGGCGTTGAGCTGAGAAAGTGTTGCAAATGACATGTTTCATGTAGTGCCTTTCAAGTCTGCTCTCAGCATCAACACACGCTGACAGACAGAAAGCTATTACATGGAGAGAATAACAAAACAAGTCCATTGAAGAACAGATTGCACCGCTCTGCAGACAGATATGGCAGGGCTTATTGCGCTATTGTCCCTGGTACAAGTTGTTCATTGTCTGGGACTGAAATGCTTTTTCTATCAAAGGTTTGCCACAGTGTGTTTTTTTTTTCTGTCGATTGAAAGTAATTTGTACATACTTCGAGCGATTATTCCTCAGCGTATGAAGTACATGATTACAGTGTTTTCCTGACATTTTCAAGTAATATGAGATCAGAAAGAATAACCATATATAAAATATGGTTTTCAAGAACAAGTGAAGAAAGTAGAGACATGATTCCACATGACATGATTGCAGTTACTGTTTTATTAACTTTAGCTAGTGGTGAAAAAAAGTACCCAATTGTCATACTTGAGTAAAAGTAAAGATACCTTAATAGAAAATGACTCAAGTAAAAGTTAAAGTCAACCAGTAAAATACTACTTCAGTAAAAGTCTTAAAGTAATCAAATCTCACATTGTTGTCAATTTTTGCTCAATCTCGCATGCTTTCTCAAACAGCTTTAACTGTATATGCATTTGTGTATGCATTCGTAATATCAGGTCCTTTCTTGAGTTTGGGCTCAGGGATGTAACAACTGTTGAGCATCTGATTTTATGGTTGATTGTGGAGGAAAGGGGTTGAGTGTGTTGGAGTATGTGCGTGTGTGTTTATCCCACATCTGTTGCAAGGGGGTAAGGATGTTAGGGAGAATATAGGATGAACCACAATAATTGTTTGCTAAAATAATAATTGCTTGTCAAAAATGTAATGTAATACAATGGCAATCCGGGTTATAGGTTAAAATCCTACGCATGAACTGCCAACATTATTATGGGGCTTTAGCAGGGGAATTGGAGGGTTACTTAGTAGCAATGCAAATATCATGGTACAGCTATATGGACACTCAATCACTACCAATTGAGCTATTTTTTATTGGCAAATGTACAAACATATGTAATGATAAATATATTTGAAACTTGTATCTCATTATGGTATATGGTGAAATAGGTATAGCAAGTTATAATTGTAATGGCTTAGCATTAGGGGGGGGGGGGGGGGGGGTAATTTCGATCCGAATGTGCAAATTGTCCAAACAGATACGCGAGGTAGATGGATTATTTTAAAAACATTATTGGACCATAAACAGATATGGCTCATTAACCTTTATGGACCAAATAATGATGATCCACACTTCTTTGACAATATATATAATAAATTATCAAACCTGCAAACAATTCAAGACTCTATTATTATGGTGGGAGATTATAATACCGTTTTAAATAGCTCAATGGACCGTAAAGGACATCACACTACAAACAAACACCGTCATGCTCTTAAGGAAATCATGAATGTCATGGATACATTAGAACTAGTAGATATATGGAGGCTTAAATATCCTGATCTAGTGAGATATACAGTGGGGAAAAAAAGTATTTAGTCAGCCACCAATTGTGCAATTTTCATCATAGGTACACGTCAACTATGACAGACAAATTGAGATTTTTTTTCTCCAGAAAATCACATTGTAGGATTTTTAATGAATTTATTTGCAAATTATGGTGGAAAATAAGTATTTGGTCACCTACAAACAAGCAAGATTTCTGGCTCTCACAGACCTGTAACTTCTTCTTTAAGAGGCTCCTCTGTCCTCCACTCGTTACCTGTATTAATGGCACCTGTTTGAACTTGTTATCAGTATAAAAGACACCTGTCCACAACCTCAAACAGTCACACTCCAAACTCCACTATGGCCAAGACCAAAGAGCTGTCAAAGGATACCAGAAACAAAATTGTAGACCTGCACCAGGCTGGGAAGACTGAATCTGCAATAGGTAAGCAGCTTGGTTTGAAGAAATCAACTGTGGGAGCAATTATTAGGAAATGGAAGACATACAAGACCACTGATAATCTCCCTCGATCTGGGGCTCATCGCAAGATCTCACCCCGTGGGGTCAAAATGATCACAAGAACGGTGAGCAAAAATCCCAGAACCACACAGGGGGACCTAGAGAATGACCTGCAGAGAGCTGGGACCAAAGTAACAAAGCCTACCATCAGTAACACACTACGCCGCCAGGGACTCAAATCCTGCAGTGCCAGACGTGTCCCCCTGCTTAAGCCAGTACATGTCCAGGCCTGTCTGAAGTTTGCTAGAGTGCATTTGGATGATCCAGAAGAGTATTGGGAGAATGTCATATGGTCAGATGAAACCAAAATATATATTTTTGGTAAAAACTCAACTCGTCGTGTTTGGAGGACAAATAATGCTGAGTTGCATCCAAAGAACACCATACCTACTGTGAAGCATGGGGGTGGAAACATCATGCTTTGGGGCTGTTTTTCTGCAAAGGGACAAGTACGACTGATTCGTGTAAAGGAAAGAATGAATGGGGCCATGTATTGTGAGATCCATCAGCAAGGGCATTGAAGATGAAACGTGGCTGGGTCTTTCAGCATGACAATGATCCCAAACACACCACCCGGGCAACGAAGGAGTGGCTTCGTAAGAAGCATTTCAAGGTCCTGGAGTGGCCTAGCCAGTCTCCAGATCTCAACCCCATAGAAAATCTTTGGAGGGAGTTGAAAGTCTGTGTTGCCCAGCGACAGCCCCAAAACATCACTGCTCTAGAGGAGATCTGCATGGAGGAATGGGCCAAAATACCAGCAACAGTGTGTGAAAACCTTGTGAAGACTTACAGAAAACGTTTGACCTGTGTCATTGCCAACAAAGGGTATATAACAAAGTATTGAGAAACTTTTGTTATTGACCAAATACTTATTTTCCACCATAATTTGCAAATAAATTCATTAAAAATCCTACAATGTGATATTCTGGATTTTTTTCTTCTCATTTTGTCTGTCATAGTTGATGTGTACCTATGATGAAAATTACCTATGATGAAGTGGGAGAACTTGCACAATTGGTGGCTGACTAAATACTTTTTTTCCCCACTGTATGTTTTCGTTTCAGTCGCCTCCATCTCCTCTAACTGAAGCTAATTGCAGAGATATTTTTTCTATTGATAATGTAAAATTAACAGCCATACAGAAATACTCAAGTGAAGGTGAAATTACAGAGGAGGAACTTCTGGACGCAATTAAAGACTTTAAGTCCGGGACAACTCCAGGTTTGGATGGCATACCAGTCAAGGTATACCAAACCTTTTTTGATATACTCAAAGGACCGTTATTAGCATGTTTTAACCACTCCTATGTAAATGGTAGATTATCAGACACTCAAGAAGAAGGTCTGATTTCATTATTACTGAAACAGGATACAAGTGGAAAATATAAAGATCCAGTCCATAAAAAAAATTGGAGGCCCCTTACACTTCAGTGTTGTGATGCAAAAATTCTAGCAAAATGTATAGTGCATAGAATTAAAAAGGTATTGTCGGACTTTATTCATTCTAATCAGACAGGTTTTTTACATGGAAGATACATTGGAGATAACAAAAGGCAAGTACTGGAAACAATAGAACACAATGGAACATATGGGAAACCAGGCCTGCTATTCATAGCAGACTTCGAAAAGGCATTTGATAAAGTACGACTGGGGTTTAAATATAAATGCCTGGAGCATTTCAATTTTGGAGAATCTCTTATAAAATGGGTTAAAATCATGTATAGTAACCCTAGGTGTAAAATAGTAAATAATGGCTATTTCTCCGAAAGTTTTAAACTGTCAAGAGGAGTGAAACAAGGTTGTCCACTATCGGCGTATCTATTTATTATGGCCATCGAGATGTTAGCTATTAAAATCAGATCCAACAATAATATCAAGGGATTAGAAATCCAGGGTTTAAAAACAAAGGTGTCATTGTACGCTGATGATTCATGTTTTCTTTTAAATCCACAACTTGAATCCCTCCACAGCCTCATAGAGGATCTAGATACATTTTCTAACCTCTCTGGATTAGAAACAAATTATGATAAATGTACTATATTACATAATCGATCACTAAAAAATAAAATGTTTACATTACCATGTAGTTTAACAATAAAATGGTCTGATGGTGATGTGGATATACTCTGAATACATATCCCACGTTAAATAAATGATCTCACTCCAATAAATGTTAATAGAAAGTTAGCAAAAATAGATAAGATCTAGCTACCATGGAAAGGTAAATACCTGTCAATTTGTGGAAAAATCACCCTGATTAACTCTTTAGTATTATCCCAGTTTACCGATTTGCTTATGGTCTTGCCTACGCCTAGCGAACAGTTTTTTAAACTATATGAGAAAAAAAGATTCAATTTTATTTGGAACGGCAAGCCAGACAAAATTAAAAGGGCCTATTTATATAATGAATATGAATTTGGAGGACAGAAATTATTAAGTATTAAAGCATTAGACCTATCACTAAAAGCTTCAGTCGTACAAAAGTTATACTTAAATCCGAACTGGTTCTCTAGCAAATTAGTAAGATTGTCTCACCCAATGTTTAAGAATGGCCTTTTTTCCCTTTATTCAGATTACAACCTCTCACTTTCAGTTATTTGAAAAGGAAATCATCTCTCAAATATCACTATTTCTAAAACAAGCCATAGAAAGTTGGTTGCGATTTCAATTTAATCCTCCAGAAACGACAGAACAAAAAAATGCAACAAATATTGTGGTTAAACTCAAATATAATAATTGATAAAAAATTATGTATGTATGTGTATATATATATATATATATATATATATATATATATATATATTGCGAGAAAAAAAGTGATGCAGACAATTACATTGATTGAAGTTACATTCTATCTGCAATATTAAAGCCAATCTACGCCCTAAATAAATAAAAAAAGACAAAGAAAAAGTCTAAAAGTATTTGGTTTTAAATATACTTAAGTATCAAAAGTACATGTAATTGCTAAAAATATACTTACGTATCAAAAGTAAAAGTATAAATAATTTAAAATTCCTTATATTAAGGAAACCAGACTGGACCATTTTCTTGTTTTTAAATTTACAGATAGCCAAGGGCACACTCCAACACTCAGACATCATTTACTAACTAAACATGTGTTTAGTGAGTCCGCCAGATCAGAGGCAGTATGGATGACCAGGGATGTTCTCTTGATAAGAGGCAGTATGGATGACCAGGGATGTTCTCTTGATAAGAGGCAGTATGGATGACCAGGGATGTTCTCTTGATAAGAGGCAGTATGGATGACCAGGGATGTTCTCTTGATAAGAGGCAGTATGGATGACCAGGGATGTTCTCTTGATAAGAGGCAGTATGGATGACCAGGGATGTTCTCTTGATAAGTGCGTGAATTGGACCATTTTACTTTTGGGTGTCAGGGAAAATGTCTGGAGTAAAAACCACATTGCCTCTTTGATTACTGCCCTCCTTGCCTGGTCCATGAGTTTTGGTTGGCGGCCCTCTCTTGGCAGGTTTGTTGTGGTGCCATATTCTTTCAATTTTTTAATAATGGATTTAATGGTGCTCCGTGGAATGTTCAAAGTTTCGGATATTTCTTTATAACCCAACCCTGATCTCCATAGCTTTGTCCCTGCCCTGTTTGGAGAGCTCCTTGGTCTTCATGGTGCCACTTGCTTGGTGGTGCCCCTTGCTTAGTGGTGTTGCAGACTCTGGGGCCTTTCAGAACAGGCGTATATATACTGAGATCATGTAACACTTAGATTGCACACAGGTGGACTTCATTTAACTAATTATGTGACTTCTGAAGGTAATTGGTTGCACCAGATCTTATTTAGGGGCTTCATAGCAAAGGGGGTGAATACATATGCACGCACCACTTTTCCGTTAAGTTATTTTTTTCATTTCACGTCACCAATTTGGACTATTTTGTGTATGTCCATTACATGAAATCCCAGATAAAAATAAATTTAAATTACAGGTTGTAATGCAACAAAATAGGAAAAACGCCATGGGTGATGAATACTTTTGCAAGGCACTGTAGTACTTGAAAGTATTTTTACTTAAGTACTTTACACAACTTACTTTAGCCAAATAGTATTTTTCATGTTTGGTGTCAGGGATGACTGGAATGGGCCGGATTCTTAAAGAGTTGTTCACATTTGTTAAACATGTTCTTTCAGTTTATTCAAACACTGACCAATCCTGGCAAGAGAATGTCATAATATTGTGTAAAGGGATGTTACCATGGAGATCCGGGAACAGGGGTGGAAGCTACAGGACGCTTGTCTTTAGGTTCAACGTCCTCCTCCTCCTCCATGGGGACCTCTACCATCTCCTGCTACAACACACACACACACACACACACACACACACACAGAGAGAGAAACACACACACACACACACAGAGAAACACACAAATACAGAGAGCGAGAGAGAGAGAGACACACACACACACACAGAGAGAGAGAGAGAGAGAGAGAGAGAGAGAGAGAGAGAGAGAGAGAGAGAGAGAGAGAGAGAGAGAGTGAGAGAGAGAGAGAGAGAGAGAGAGAGAGAGAGAGAGAGAGAGAGAGCAAGACACACACAGAGAGAGAGAGAGAGAGAGAGAGAGAGAGAGAGAGAGAGAGAGAGAGAGAGAGAGAGAGAGAGAGAGAGAGAGAGAGAGAGAGAGAGAGAGAGAGAGAGAGAGAGAGAGAGAGACACACACACATAGGTCAGAGGGCAGGACTAACACAACACAGGCACCATTTTGTCACTGTGAAGCCATCCTAAACCGTACTGTGCTTGGTCAGATATTTTACTTTCAATTTGTCTTTTCCAGGTGCCAGCAGCTATGTGTAACCAGTCCAGGTGAGAACAGAGAGGTGTGGCTTGATGCCAATAATGGGTTCCCAAATACGAACAGAGCAATAGATAGCAACCACATCGCCAATAAAATCACCATC
>NW_028156492.1:0-93930 GCF_964263955.1 Coregonus lavaretus
TAAGCATTACTGTTCACTAGTTTACACCAATTGGGGAAGGGGTGGTGGGGTTGGAAAGTAATGAAGGGAAATATACTGTAATTTAAAAAACGATATGTATGTGTGTATGTATGTACAGTGGGGAGAACAAGTATTTGATACACTGCCGATTTTGCAGGTTTTCCTACTTCCAAAGCATGTAGAGGTCTGTCATTTTTATCATAGGTACACTTCAACTGTGAGAGACGGAATCTAAAACAAAAATCCAGAAAATCACATTGTATGATTTTTAAGTAATTAATTTGCATTTTATTGCATGACATAAGTATTTGATACATCAGAAAAGCAGAACTTAATATTTGTACACACATTTTGAGAGAAATATACTTTTTGTGCATATGGAACATTTCTGCAAACTTTTATTTCAGCTCATCAAACATGGGACCAAGACTTTACGTGTTGCTTCTATATTGTTGTTCATTATAAGTTGATAAATGGCTATGACAGGTTGACATCCATCAACAGACACATATATTATAGTATTCCCAAGTTCATTGAGGTTTGTCTGTTGATTACCGTAGAACAAGTTAATTATATCCAGTCTTGAGTGACCACTTGGTAAATACAGCGTGTGCAGTTTACAAGGTAATAATTTAGCAAAATACAGTAATCGTGTGTCGGGAGTAACTTTTATGCATTGGTCTTCAAAATATAACAACTTATTTCAGCATATTGATTATGAATTTGGACATCTAAAACAGTGTTTTGACACTCGGCCATGAAATCAAAAAGCCATGACAACAGGAAGCAGCAACAGTATAATTTTATATGTATGTTTTAGGAATATATATGGTACTTTTAACATTATTTCTCAACAGGATTCTACTTTATCTGAGAGAAAAAAAAATTACTGAATGAGCCCAAAAACATGCTATGATTTATTGATTTTGATGATATTAGTGAAATCGTGAAAATATGTTTGTCCTGGCTATTGTTTGGAACAATATACTCTACAAGTACATCACATTTCCAGAGTGAGCGTGGGCTCTTTGCTAATTCTAAAGTTCTGATAAATGTAATGTGCACCACCAACACAGTGAATGGTAAATGGATTCAAAAGGTGTCCTAAAAGAGGGATGTGATTGGTGATAGGTTATTGACCTACAATGTACATTTCTCTATATAAAATGGGTCACATCATGAAGAGTGTATTGTTCCAAACAATATGTCTAAAAGTAAGCTAAATCAAAAAGCATACTTTTGAGATATTAATATTAATGTTTTTTATGATGAAATAAATGAATGCTAAAAATATTATTCCAGAATCTAGCGCGTGCACAAATAGGAGTTCCCATACCAGGAATACATTATATCTACTTTCGCCCCTGATGACATCAAGATGTTGTCTGTATCATGTACGGTTCACAGATCACAGGGTCTTAATGAAGAATTTCCCTAAAAAATAGTTTGTGATACAAATGTAAAAAGCAAAAAGCATGTCAAACATCCTTCCTCCCAATTAAGTTTCTATGTGAGAATTGCCAAAACAATCTGAGATAAAAAAAAATATTTGCTGCCTATGCTGGTGTGGAGTCGCCTTGACATAGCAATTGAAAAGAAAACATCCAGATGTTCATGTCCTTTCATGCCAGGAAAAAATATTTAAAGTGTTCTGTTCTTTTACAATGAATACATGCTTGTTCTGCATTTCAGCTTTTGAAGTTATTCTGAACATATCAGTGAAATAAACAGGCCTGTTCTCAACTTCACTGCAAGGAGTTTTCAACCTACTGTGTCACTGTAAGGGCCCTGTTCTCAATCTACTGCTTCACTGTAAGGGCCCTGTTCTCAACCTACTGCTTCACTGTAAGGGCCATGTTCTCAACCTACTGCTTCACTGTAAGGGCCCTGTTCTCAACCTACTGCTTCACTGTAAGGGCCATGTTCTCAATCTACTGTTTCACTGTAAGGGCCATGTTCTCAACCTACTGCTTCACTCTAAGGGCCATGTTCTCAACCTACTGCTTCACTGTAAGGGCCATGTTCTCAACCTACTGCTTCACTGTAAGGGCCCTGTTCTCAACCTACTGCTTCACTGTAAGGGCCCTGTTCTCAACCTACTGCTTCACTCTAAGGGCCATGTTCTCAACCTACTGCTTCACTGTAAGGGCCCTGTTCTCAACCTACTGCTTCACTGTAACGGCCCTGTTCTCAACCTACTGCTTCACTGTAAGGGCCATGTTCTCAACCTACTGCTTCACTCTAAGGGCCATGTTCTCAACCTACTGCTTCACTGTAAGGGCCATGTTTTCAACCTACTGCTGTCACACCCTGACTTATGGGACTCTGGTATGTTGAGTCAGGGTGTGGTTTTCTATGTTGTGTTTTCTATGTTTCAGTCTAGGTGTTGTATTGCTATGTTTGGCCGGGTGTGATTCCCAATCAGAGACAGCTGTCGCTCGTTGTCTCTGATTGGGGATCATACTTAAGCAGCCTGTTGGCATGCATTAGTTGTTGGATCTTGTTCCGTGAGTAGGCTTGTTTTGTGTTCAGCCTTTGGACTTCATGTTTTGTTGGTTTGTTGTTTTGTCGTGTGTTTATCATTTAAATAAACATGTACGCATTTCACGCTGCGCCTTGGTCTGACCCGTCCTTAAACGAACGTGACAGAAGATCCCACCAAACACGGACCAAGCAGCGTGCCCAGGAGGACCGAACACCCTGGACACAGGTGGGGAAGATTTGGTCTTGGGAGGAGATATTTGCGGGAAAAGGACCGTGGGCGAAGAAGGAAGCCCAGGCAGGAGAGGAGCAACGGCAACACAGAAGCCGGCCGAGGAGGAAGCCCGAGAAGCAGCCCCAATAAAAACATTTTTGGGGGCTAAAGGGGTGGTCGGAGAGCGAGAGAGAAGAGCCCCGACCACTGCACCCGGTGGGTTTCCAGATTGAGTCCCTACGACCATGGAAAGAAGAGTGGGAACAGTATTATACTGAGGAGTCGGAGGATGACGACGACGTTGAGTTTCTGTTCCCTAACTCGTGGGGGCTCCCGGAGGAGTCCTCACTGGAGGAGGAGTGCCGAGAGAGAGAAAAGGATCGGATCTGCGGGGTAAGAGAGGAGGCCACCATATTACGGGGCCTGATAGATAGAATAGAGTGGGAGAGATCCATTCAAGAGGAGGCACTGCAGGAGGCTCGAAGGGAGAAGGAGGAAGTAGAGGCACGGAGAGAGGAGCTGGTTAGGCAGCATAAGGAGCGGGGGTTAATAAAGGAACCCAGGTATGCGTTGATACGCACTGTGTCACCAGTGCACCTTCCCAGTCCGGCCCGGCCCGTTCCTGCTCCCCGCACCAAGCCAGTGCTGCATGTCGCCAGTCCGGCCCAGCCCGTTCCTGTTCCTCGCACCAAGCCAGTGGTGCGTGTTCCCAGTCCGGCCCGGCCCGTTCCTGGTCCCCGCACCAAGCCAGTGGTGCGTGTTCCCAGTCCGGCCCGGCCCTGCTCCTCGCACCAGACCTGTGGTGTGTGTCTCCAGTCCGGCCCGGCCCGGTCCTGCTCCTCGCACCAAGCCAGTGGTGCGTGTTCCCAGTCCGGCCCGGCCCATGCCTGCTCCCCGCACCAAGCCAGTGGTGCGTGTTCCCAGTCCGGCCTGGCCTGTTCCTGCTCCTTGCACCAAGCCAGTGGTGCGTGTCGCCAGTCCAGCCCGGCCTGTTCCTGCTCCTCTTACCAAGCCAGTGGTGCGTGTTCCCAGTCCGGCCCGGCCTGTTCCTGCTCCTCGCACCAAGCCAGTGGTGCGTGTTCCCAGTCCGGCCCGGCCTGTTCCTGCTCCTCGCACCAAGCCAGTGGTGCGTGTCGCCAGTCCGGCCCGGCCTGTTCCTGCTTCTCTTACCAAGCCAGTGGTGCGTGTTCCCAGTCCGGCCCGGCCTGTTCCTGCTCCTCGCACCAAGCCAGTGTTGCGTGTTCCCAGTCCGGCCCGGCCTGTTCCTGCTCCTCGCACCAAGCCAGTGGTGCGTGTCGCCAGTCCGGCCCGGCCTGTTCCTGCTTCTCTTACCAAGCCAGTGGTGCGTGTTCCCAGTCCGGCCCGGCCCGTTCCTGCTCCCCGCACTAAGCCAGTGGTGCGTGTTCCCAGTCCGGCCCAGCCTGTTCCTGCTCCTTGCACCAGACCTGTGGTGCGTGTCTCCAGTCCGGCCCGGCCCGTTCCTGCTCCTCGCACCAGACCAGTGGTGCGTGTTCCCAGTCTGGCCCAGCCCGTGCCTGCTCCCCGCACCAACCCAGTGGTGCGTGTTCCCAGTCCGATCCGGCCTGTTCCTGCTCCTCGCATACCAAGCCAGTGGTGCGTGTCCCCAGTCCGGCCCGGCCCGTGCCTGCTCCCCGCACCAAGCCAGTGGTGCGTGTTCCCAGTCTGGCCCGGCCTGTTCCTGCTCCTCGCACCAAGCCAGTGGTGCGTGTCGCCAGTCCGGCCCGGCCTGTTCCTGCTTCTCTTACCAAGCCAGTGGTGCGTGTTCCCAGTCCGGCCCGGCCCGTTCCTGCTCCCCGCACCAAGACAGTGGTGCGTGTTCCCAGTCCGGCCCGGCCCGTTCCTGCTCCTCGCACCAGACCTGTGGTGCGTGTCTCCAGTCCGGCCCGGCCCATCCTGCTCCTCGCACCAGACCAGTAGTGCATGTTCCCAGTCCGGCCCGGCCCGTGCCTGCTCCCCGCACCAAGCCAGTGGTGCGTGTTCCCAGTCCGGACCGGCCTGTTCCTGCTCCTCGCACCAAGTCAGTGGTGCGTGTTCCCAGTCCGGCCCGGCCTGTTCCTGCTCCTTGCACCAAGCCAGTGGAAATTATTATGGTGGATTGAACTGAGGAGGTAGCCTACTTTTTGAAGTGATTTGTTTGATAATTAGATGAAAACATTATCACATAACACTCATGATATGTGAAACTGAGCCTGCACGGACCGCAAAAACAACTGTAAACAGGATAAGAGATTTACATGCCACAGTATCCTGTCTTAGATCAGCATATCCCCGCACGGCCAGTCAGCACTGCGCGTTATCGACCCAGAACATATCAGTTTTTCCGCCGGAATCACTGAATCACTGGACCTTTAACTCCGGATTCATCGCTACCAGCTGGCTACATCAAAACGGACGTAGCACACGCTAGCCGTGGTCTCTTACTCACTAGCGCTTCACCACCGGACCTTATGATAACTCAGCTATACAGCTGATATCTGCTGGACTGTTCCTTTTTACGGTACTACATCCTGTTTATGTTTAGCCTCAGCCCAAACATGGTTAGTTTATTGTTGTTTCGGTTATTTCTAATTGTACTATATCACTGTAGACCCCCCAGCCTAGCTAAACCTGCCTTAGTTAGCTCCTTTGTCCCTCCACCCATACACTCAGAGACCGACTCAATTGATGCCTCTAGAGATACTATCTCTTTCAGTGTTACCCAACGCTTAGGTTTACCTCCACTTTACTCATATCCTTCCATATCCTTGTCTGTACATAATGCCCTGAATCTTTTCTATAACACCCGGAAATCTGCCCCCTTTATTCTATGTACCCAACGCACTAGAAGACCAGTTCTTAAAGCCTTTAGCCGTATCCTTATTCTAGTCCTCCTCTGTTCCTCTGGTGATGTAGAGGCTAACCCAGGCCCTGTAGCCCCCAGTATCACTCCTACTCCCCAGGAGCTATCATTTGTTGACTTCTGTAATCGCAAAAGTCTTGGTTTCTTGCACATAAATATCAGAAGTCTACTTCCTAAGTTTGAGTTATTCACTGCGTTAGCACACTCTGCCAACCCTGATGTTCTAGCAGTGTCTGAATCCTGGCTCAGGAAGGCCACCAAAAATTCTGAAATTTCCATCCCCAACTATAACATTTTCCATCTAGATAGAACTGCCAAAGGGGGTGGAGTTGCAATCTACTGTAGAGATAGCCTGCAGAGCTCTATCATACTATCCAGGTCTGTGCCCAAACAGTTTGAGCTTCTACTTCAAAAAATCCACCTTTCCAGAAATAAGTCTCTCACTGTTGCCGCTTGCTACAGACCCCCCTCAGCCCCCAGCTGTGCCCTGGACACCATATGTGAATTGATTGCCCCCCATTTATCCTCTGAGTTTGTACTGCTTGGTGACCTAAATTGGGATATGCTTAATACCCCAGCCATCCTACAATCCAAGCTAGATGCCCTCAACCTCACGCAAATTATCAACGAACCTACCAGGTACAACCCTAAATCCTTAAACATGGGTACCCTCATAGATATCATCCTGACTAACATACCCTCTAAATACACCTCAGCTGTCTTCAACCAGGATCTCAGCGATCACTGCCTTATTGCCTGCGTCCGTAACGGGTCCGCGGTCAAACGACCACCCCTCATCACTGTCAAACGCTCCCTAAAACACTTTAGCGAGGAGGCCTTCCTAATTGACCTGGCCCAGGTATCCTGGATGGATATAGATCTCATTCCGTCAGTAGAGGATGCCTGGTTGTTCCTTAAAAGTAATTTCCTCTCAATCTTAAATAAACATGCCCCATTCAAAAAATACAGAACTAAGAACCGATATAGCCCCTGGTTCTCCTCAGACTTGACTGCCCTTGACCAGCACAAAAACATCCTGTGGCGTACAGCATTAGCATCAAATAGCCCCCGCGATATGCAACTTTTCAGGGAAGTTAGGAACCAATATACACAAGCAGTCAGGAAAGCAAAGGCTAACTTTTTCAAACAGAAATTTGCATCCTGTAGCACTAACTCCAAAAAGTTTTGGGACACTGTAAAGTCCATGGAGAATAAGAGCACTTCCTCCCAGCTGCCCACTGCACTGAGGCTAGGAAACACTATCACCACCGATAAATCTACAATAATCGAGAATTTCAACAAGCATTTTGCTACAGCTGGCCATGCTTTCCATCTGGCTACCACTAACCCGGCAACCAACTCTGCACCCTCTGCTGCAACTTGCCCATGCCCCCCGCCCGCTTCTCCTTCACACAAATTCAGACAGCTGATGTTTTGAAAGCGCTACAAAATCTGGACCCCTACAAATCAGCTGGGCTAGACAATCTGGACCCTTTCTTCCTAAAACTAGCCGCCGAAATTGTCGCAACCCCTATTACTAGTCTGTTCAACCTCTCTTTCATAACGTCTGAGATCCCCAGAGATTGGAAAGCTGCCGCGGTCATCCCCCTCTTCAAAGGAATCCAAACTGCTACAGACCTATATCCATCCTGCCCTGCCTTTCGAAAGTATTCGAAAGCCAAGTTAACAAACAGATCATCGACCATTTCGAATACCACCGTACCTTCTCCGCTATGCAATCCGGTTTCCGAGCTGGTCACGGGTACACTTCAGCCACGCTCAAGGTCCTAAACGATATTATAACCGCGATTGATAATAGACAGTACTGTGCAGCCGTCTTCATCGACCTGGCCAAGGCTTTCGACTCTGTCAACCACCGCATTCTTATTGGCAGACTAAATAGCCTTGGTTTCTCAAATGACTGCCTCGCCTGGTTCACCAACTACTTCTCAGATAGAGTTCAGTGTGTCAAATCGGAGGGCCTGTTGTCTGGACCTATGGCAGTCTCTATGGGGGTGCCACAGGGTTCAATTCTTGGGCCGACACTTTTCTCCGTGTATATCAATGATGTCGCTCTTGCTGCTGGTGACTCTCAGATCCACCTCTACGCAGACGACACCATTTTGTATACATCTGGCCCTTCATTGGACACTGTGTTAACAAACCTCCAAACGAGCTTCAATGCCATACAACAATCCTTCAGTAGCCTTCAACTGCTCTTAAACACTAGTAAAACTAAATGCATGCTTTTCAATCGAACGCTGCTAGCACCCGCCCACCCGACTAGAATCACCACTCTCGACGGGTCTGACCTAGAGTATGTGGACAACTACAAATATCTAGGTGTCTGGTTAGACTGTAAACTCAACTTCCAGACTCACATAAAGAATCTCCAATCCAAAGTTAAATCTAGAATCGGCTTCCTATTTCGCAACAAAGCCTCCTTCACTCATGCTGCCAAACATGCCCTCGTAAAACGGACTATCCTACCGATCCTTGACTTCGGCGATGTCATTTATAAAATAGCCTCCAACACTCTACTCAGCAAATTGGATGTAGTCTATCACAGTGCCATCCGTTTTGTCTCCAAAGCCCCATACACTACCCACCACTGTGACCTGTACGCTCTTGTTGGCTGGTCCTCACTACATGTTCGTCGTCAAACCCACTGGCTCCAGGCCATCTATAAATCACTGCTAGGCAAATCCCCGCCTTATCTTAGCTCATTGGTCACCATAGCAGCACCCACCCGTAGTCTGCGCTCCAGCAGGTATATCTCACTGGTCATTCCCAAAGCCAACACCTCCTTTGGCCGCCATTCCTTCCAGTTCTCTGCTGCCAATGACTGGAACGAATTGCAAAAATCTCTGAAGCTGGAGACTCTTATCTCCCTCAATAACTTTAAGCATCAGTTGTCAGAGCACCTTACCGATCACTGCACCTGTACACAGCCCATCTGAAATTAGCCCACCCAACTACCTCATCCCTATATTGTTATTTAATTTGCTCTTTTGCACCCCAGTATCTCTATTTGCACATCATCTCTTGCACATCTAGCATTCCAGTGTTAATACTATTGTAATTATTTTGCACTATAGCCTATGTATTGCCTTACCTCCATAACTTGCTACATTTGCACACACTGTATATATATTTTCTGTTGTATTTCTGACTTTATGTTTTTTTTTACCCCATATGTAACTCTGTGTTGTTGTTTTTATCGCACTGCTTTGCTTTATCTTGGCCAGGTCGCAGTTGGAAATGAGAACCTGTTCTCAACTGGCTTACCTGGTTAAATAAAGGTGGAATAAAAAATAAATAAAAAAAAGAGCAAGGCAACACACATTCTGCAAATCACTGCACATTATTTTTGTTGGCACAAAACTACCTCCATACTTCCATTCGTTTGGTGTGTTACCTTTAGACAAGCCCGGTGACAATTGTGGGGGTCGTAGAGAAAAACTGCCCTTTCTATATTAGTTTATAGGCCAAACCATTCGGACATTTTCGTGAGAAGACAGATTTTATCTGGTCTGACAAACAGCCCTGTAGCTCTGCCACTTTCCACCACAGATGCGGAAGGCCGACGTCGGCGGATGTGGTGGATTGAGACGCAGCCCTTGCAACAACAAAAAACATCTCTCTATCTTAAATTGACCGATTTTTATGAGGATTTGGTTATTATGTTACTTCGATTGACCCACCGTTGATAGACTCATACTTTTTAATTATCTAAACATAAAAACAAACAATGAAAAATAAAATAAATTATATATTTTTTTCCTTAAAGTATTTTTTTTATTTTGAGTACTGATGTTACTGTCCCCACTACAACAAAAATGTCTTAAATACATGTAATTTTGTCCTTGAAACATTTATATTAAACACTGTAGAATTCCATTCATTCCTATAGAGAACTGCTCCCACTGGGGAGTGTCAATATGGCTGACCGGTGGATTCAAAGCCTCTCAATGGCCAATACATAGAATTGAAGTCGGGAGTTTATATACACCTTAGCCAAATACATTTAAACTCAGTTTTTCACAATTCCTGACATTTAATCTTAGTAAAAATTCCCTGTCTTAGGTCAGTTAGGATCACCACTTTATTTTAAGAATGTGAAATGTCAGAATAATAGTAGAGAGTGATTTATTTCAGCTTTTATTTCTTTCATCACATACCAAGTGGGTCAGAAGTTTACATACACTTAATTAGTATTTGGTAGCATTGCCTTTAAATTGTTTAATAAAATCCTCAGCAATCTAAACACAATACCCCATAATGAAAAAGTGAAAACAAGTTTTTAGAGTCCACCCGTGGAACAAAAACATTTATATTGATTGGACATGATTTGGAAAGGCATACACCTGTCTATATAAGGTTGACAGTGCATGTCAGAGCAAAAACCAAGCCATGAGGTCAAAGGAATTGTCCGTAGAGCTCTGAGACAGGATTGTGTTGAGGCACAGATCTGGGGAAGGGTACCAAAACATTTCTGCAGCATTGAAAGTCCCCAAGAACACAGTGACCTCCATCATTCTTAAGTGGAAAAAATTCGGAACCACCAAGACTCTTCCTAGAGCTGGCCCCCCGGCCAAACTGAGCAATCGGGGGAGAAGGGCCTTGGTCAGGGAGGTGACCAAGAACCCAATGGTCACCCTATCAGAGCTCTAGAGTTCCTCTGTGGAGATGGGAGAACCTTCCAGAAGGACAACCATCTCTGCAGCACTCCACCAATCAGGGCTTTATGGTAAAGTGGCCAGACAGAAGCCACTCCTCAGTAAAAGGAACATGACAGCCCGCTTGGAGTTTGCCAAAAGGCACCTAAAGACTCTCAGACCATGAGAAACAAGATTCTCTGGTCTGATGAAACCAAGATTGAACTCTTTGGCCTGAATGCCAAGCGTCACATCTGGAGGAAAGCTGGCACCATCCCTACGGTGAAGCATGGTGGTGGTAGCATCATGCTGTGGGGATGTTTTTTAGCGGCAGGGACTGGGAGACTAGTCTGGATCGAGGCAAAGATGAACGGAGCAAAGTACAGAGCGATCCTTGATGAAAACCTGCTCCAGAGTGCTCAGGACCACGGACTGGGGCAAAGGTTCACCTTCCAACAGGACAACGACCCTAAGCACACTGCCAAGACAACACAGGAGTGGCTTCGGGATAAGTCTCTGAATGTCCTATGCTGTTGTTCTGGGATTGATTTTCTCTTTTTGCACCAAAGTACGTTCATCTCTAGGAGACAGAACGCGTCTCCTTCCTGAGCGGTATGATGGCTGCATGTTCCCATGGTGTTTATACTTGCGTACTATTGTTTGTACAGATGAACGTGGTACCTTCAGGCGTTTGGAAATTGCTCCCAAAAATGAACCAGACTTGTGGAGGTCTACAATTTATTTTCTGAGGTCTTGGCTGATATCTTTGGATTTTCCCATGATGTCAAGCAAAGAGGCACTGAGTTTGAAGGTAGGCCTTGAAATACATCCACAGGTACACCTCCAATTGACTCAAATTATGTCAATTAGCCTATCAGAGGCTTCTAAAGCCATGGAATCATTTTCTGGAATTTTCCAAGCTGTTTAAAGGCACAGTCAACTTAGTGTTTGTAAACTTCTGACCCACTGGAATTGTGATACAGTGAATTATAAGTGAAATAATCTGTCTGTAAACAATTGTTGGAAAAATTACTTGCATCATGAACAAATTAGATGTCCTAACCGACTTGCCAAAACTATAGTTTGTAAACAAGAAATTTGTGGAGTGGTTGAAAAACAAGTTTTAATGACTCCAACCTAAATGTATGTAAACTTCCGACTTCAACTGTAGCACCAGCTATCCAGGGTTTACATACATCATTGGTTGGAGAGCCCTGCCCTACATAGCGCACTACTTTGCCATATGGAGATCGATAAACTAGACTAAAATTTGGTCTTTATATTACTGTAGCATAGGCTATGCTGCAGTAAATGTAGGCCTACCTGTCACAAGAAAAAAAGTGACCATAATGAGATGACAGGTCCACATGCATTGTTACCATGATGAGATGATAGGTCTACATGCATTGTTACCATGATGAGATGATAGGTCTACATGCATTGTTACCATGGTGAGATGATAGGTCTACATGCATTGTTACCATGATGAGATGATAGGTCTACATGCATTGTTACCATGGTGAGATGATAGGTCTACATGCATTGTTACCATGATGAGATGATAGGTCTACATGCATTGTTACCATGATGAGATGATAGGTCTACATGCATTGTTACCATGTTGAGATGATAGTTCTACATGCATTGTTACCATGGTGAGATGATAGGTATACATGCATTGTTACCATAGTGAGATGATAGGTCTACATGCATTGTTACCATGGTGAGATGATAGGTCTACATGCATTGTTACCATGATGAGATGATAGGTCTACATGCATTGTTACCATGATGAGATGATAGGTCTACATGCATTGTTACCATGTTGAGATGATAGGTCTACATGCATTGTTACCATGGTGAGATGATAGGTATACATGCATTGTTACCATGATGAGATGATAGGTCTACATGCATTGTTACCATGGTGAGATGATAGGTCTACATGCATTGTTACCATGTTGAGATGATAGGTCTACATGCATTGTTACCATGGTGAGATGATAGGTCTACATGCATTGTTACCATGGTGAGATGATAGGTCTACATGCATTGTTACCATGGTGAGATGATAGGTCTACATGCATTGTTACCATGGTGAGATGATAGGTCTACATGCATTGTTACCATGATGATGGGCCTTGGTCAGAGGTAGTGCACTACACACGTCTATACCATTAAGGCGCCATCATACTTTGACCTGTTTAGCTGAAGCAGGATACGTTACTGCCTTGCAGCACTGACCTATTGTAAATCTGCTCCAGAGAGCAAACCTCAGCACATTGTAGAGGAGAGGCTATTGGGGATTTTATTTTTTAAATCAATTAATCAATGACCTTATAAATCCATGAGAACAAGGGAACATACAGTGCCTTCAGAAAGTATTCATACCCTTTATGGTGTGTAATAGTCCAGTGACACAAAATCTAAAATATAATATATTTTAAATTCAGGCTGTAACAACAAAATGTGTAAAAAGTTAAGGGGGTTTGAATACTTTCTGAAAGCACTGTACTTTCTGACCTTATACATGTATGAGATTACCTTATAAATGCATGAGAGCAAGGCAACACACATTCTGCAAATCACTGCACACTTTACTTCTAGTCTAATGTCATTAAAAAAGTTATCGCTATCCTACATATTCCGTATATATTAATGGTATATTAATCGTTGATTCTTCAAACAAATACATTATCAGTCACTTTTGGCCCATGTAGTTCAGCAGATGTACAAATAGAGGTGCGCATGTGGTCGTACATTACGGTAAATTGACAAGCATTCTGACAAAGACGCCTATCGTTTAATAGAAAAGCTCTTTCTATTTTGTTAATTGTTTCAAGCCTTTACTATACAATAAATTCATGTAATAATGTTTTTAAAGTATTTCGATAAAAAAAATAAAAAAATCATTCGGTGAGGCTGCTAAAACCTTTTCAAACTGATGACGTGTTCCACGGAGTCCTTCTGACTTCCGGGTCTACGTAAACGGTGTGCAGCAGAAACCACAGTCACCAGGAAAATGTAAGTTTACATCTTGTTCTTTCCTATAATACACATCTAATATATTACTATTATTTAGCAAAACGCAGTGTGATGATAACTGTGTTTGTTTCCTACATTAGGTCTAAAGTCACGTTTAAAATCACTCTGACGTCGGATCCCCGTCTACCTTACAAAGTGTAAGTGACAGATCAGCATTAACGTTAGCTAAAAACTACAATGCATATTGATGCTTACAGTCACACCCCATGCATGTAGCTTGTTTAGCTAGCTGTGATCTTAATTATATTCGTCTGTAGCTAGCTAAGTATTGAAGCTATCTAGCTACTAGTGCTAGCTAATTGCAAGATGCTAGCTGTTGCCTCTTGGAAGCATGTTGTTCCCATGAGCCATAACACCGCCGTCACTGGCCAGTTAGTTAGTTAGCTAGCGTGCCAATTCACTATGACAGTAGTCAGTTGTGCAGATGCTTCCGTTGTTGCCATTAGTAACTGTCATTTGCTTAGTATCCGGTGAGCTAATAACGTAAACCAATGTGTTTGCAGACATTTCCAAATAAATCACAACATTGCTAACTAGCTAGCCTACGTGTTCCAGGCTTTCAGCCAGCCTACCGTATGTCATCCAAGTCACCACTTATCTTGATGACCTGCTGTTTTTGCACTTTAGGAAATATGATGCCATAGTTGGAACAGTCAACACAGAACAGAACTCTGCAGCACCACAGCAAATAGGTCTATAGCCTTTCCTTCCTTACTGATTACGTGATGGAGAGGAAAGGGGAAGGAGAGGAAAGGAAATATTGAAAAAAGTGGGTGTTGTTCCATGGGGAGCAGGGAGTCGGAGGGAAACTGAGAACATAGAGGAGTGATATAAAATAGGAGTGTATTTCTTGTTTCAGACTCAGTGTGCCAGAGAGCACGCCGTTTACAGCCGTGTTGAAGTTTGCAGCGGAGGAGGTGAGTTAATCTCATACTGGGTATGGCAGCAACAAAAAATACCAGTAGTTGGCTAAACTGCAACAAGTCAAAGCATTTAAGGGGTCACAACCAACTTTTACAAGAGTCTCCCAAAAGAGGAACAAAACCACAGAGTATGGATATGAGTGTTGAGTCTCTCATGTATGGATATGAGGGTTGGGTCTCTCATGTATGGATATGAGGGTTGAGTCTCTCATGTATGGATATGAGGGTTGAGTCTCTCATGTATGGATATGAGGGTTGGGTCTCTCATGTATGGATATGAGGGTTGAGTCTCTCATGTATGGATATGAGGGTTGAGTCTCTCATGTATGGATATGAGGGTTGAGTCTCTCATGTATGGATATGAGGGTTGAGTCCTCCTCTGTTGCATGGCAACTATCAACGACTAGATACAGCACATACAGTACGGATAAGGCTTAGAGTCTCTCCTCTGTCCCCTCTCATACATGTATGACATGGCAACAATACAGGACATACAATATAGATACAAGGCTTGAGTATCTCCTCTCTGGTTTAGCCTGGTCCCACCCTGCCTGCTTCATTAGCTAGAACTGTCATTACACATGCTATTAATAAGCAATGTATAGTAGATAGTAAGCTGGGAGAGGAACATTGTTTATGTCTCGCTGAGTACGGATCAGAGTTCCTTGAATCAATGGATCCCTTCCCTTTTGAATATTTAGATTTATGAATGCAACCTATTACACTAATCATCATCCAAATAATGGACAGAGTGAATAGCCTAATGATTAAATGAGGCAGAGGGGTAATGCATTGAGAGTAGCAGTAATTCATTTGTATCTTTCCTACCCTCCCTCTTCAACCCCTTCTTTATTCTCCATTCCCAGCTACATGCATGCTTTTCTCTTTCACTCTCCTCATTCTCATGCTCATCTGTGATTGATTAAGAATGCCTGTGCCGCTCCGTGCTCGCTTAGCCATCCTTATCTCCCTGATTGCGGAATAGTAGCCTCTCTCGCTCTCTCTCTCTCTCTTCTTCTTCTCTCTCTCTACACCTCTTTCTCTCTCTCTCTCTCTCTCTCTCTCTACACCTCTCTCTCTCTCTTTCTGTCTCTCTCTGTCTGTCTCTCTCTCTTACACCTCTCTCTCTCTCCCTCTCTATGTGACAGTAACAGGGACATTCTCTTGAGTTATATTCCTCTTCAACCCAATATGAAACTCATGAGGCTCTACATGATTCAAGCAGACATGAGTGATTGCTGTTTCTGCTGCTATATACTTTGTCCTCTTTATGCAAAGTAGAATCCTCACAGAGACAATGATGTTCTTAGAATGTAGACTGCAGAGTTGTTTTTTCTCTCCTGGGAACTAAATCTCATTATTAGTATTTTGCCTTCAGGCTGTTTACATTTACATTTACATTTTAGTCATTTAGCAGACGCTCTTATCCAGAGAGACTTACAGTTAGTGCATACATTGTTATTTTTTATACTGGCCCCCCTGTTTTAGTTGCCTTCATCAGGTGGGGCTGGGGCGTGCCTCAAGCATGGGCCCCTTCTTTCCGGTCCTTTCGTACTAGGAAACATCACTTCATAGATAGAAACTGACCTGGATTACTCCGGTCTGAACTCAGATCACGTAGGACTTTAATCGTTGAACAAACAAACCCTTAATAGCGGCTGCACCATTATGATGTCATGAATCCAACATCGAGGTCGTAAACTTTTTGTTTATATACATTGAATCAACCATTGCATCTCATAGATAGCGGAATCTTTCATTTAATGATTAGCTTCCCCTCCCTTCTCCATTGATGACTTTTGTGCGCAAATGTTCGTTTCCATAATGCAATTAGCGTGAAAACAAAGTTGTCAAAAGTTCACTGCACATGCGAGTGGTTTCATGTGACAGAGATGAACATATCCGTTAGAAATTTAGAAAGATTGGAGATCTAAAGATGCAACAACTAGCATGGGTTTGCTAATATGACTCGGGTTGGGGCTTTGGCTACTGGACAGAAATACAGTTGATTTGAAAACCAATTGAACATGAGCAAATTAGGCTACTTGTTTCAAAGGCATATGGAAGTCTTTATAAAATAATTGACTCCACTTATAGAAACATATATTTTGGCTAGGCTACTTTGAAGCAAGGTAAGACGTGCCTCATAATATGAAGTAAAATGTTCAGGTTTCACACAATTATCACATAAAGTTTTCAAAATGCATACTGCCGCCAGCTCAAATCGTACAGTGCCTTTTCCAGCATGATGGAGCACCTTGCCATAAGGCAAAAGCGATAACTAAGTGGCTCGGGGAACAAAACATCAAAATGTTGGGTCCATGGCCAGGAAACTCCCCAGACCTTAATCCCATTGAGAACTTGTGGTTGATCCTCAAGAGGCGGGTGGACAAACAAAAACCCACAAATTCTGAAAAACTCCAAGCATTGATTATGCAAGAATGGGCTGCCATCAGTCAGGATGTGGCCCGGAAGTTAATTGACAGCATGCCGGGGCGGATTGCAGAGGTCTTGAAAAAGAAGGGTCAACACTGCAAATATTGACTCTTTGCATAAACTTAATGTAATTGTCAATAAAAGCCTTTGACACTTATGGAATGCTTGTAATTATATTTCAGTATACCATAGTAACAACTGACAAAAATATCTCATAACACTGAAGCAGCGAACTTTGTGAAGACCAATACTTGTGTCATTCTCAAAAACGTTTGACCACGACTGTACAGACCTTATTCATATCTATAGGCTACATTTAGTTTTTTCTTTCATAATTTTTATCTGGCGTTAGTGCGTAGCCTAAGCTTCAGCGCCTAACTGTAGGCGATAAATACACGGCAAATGCTTTTGGGAACTTGGGCAGAATTTTTTTTACGTCAATCCATTGATTGACGGAGTCTAATTCAATAAGAGAAAAGCTGCGAAATGTAGAGTTGAAAATTAAAGAGAAGGGAGGATCAGAACAGTAGTCGTAATGTTTGGGAAAGATTTGGTGAAGTGGTAAATGAGGATGACAGCTTTTTTCTCCCCGGTCCCTAAAAGTCTTTGCTGCGCGAGAGAAGCCGATATGACACAGAACTTTACCGATGGGAATTAGATTGAAGCTATGTTATGTGTGATGATTGTGAGGCGCTATACAAATTCAACAGTCACGAGACGGGGACTTCAAAATGGCGTCAAGGGAACTGTACTGTACTGTTCAAATGGGTTAAACGGAACAGTAGATAGACTGTAGGTCTATAACCACTAACATAGCCTAATATAATATTAACTCCTGCGGAAATAAGCATTTCTTGCAGTAAAATGATACATCAAATGTACATTTTGACTCGGGAACAGGAGTGGAGAAATTATTGCTTTCTTTCAGCATCTTGAGAGAATGACTGCGTGGTTAGGGACTGTCTGTAAATCTTTATCGGCATCATAAAAGCTGATAGTATTTCAACCACATAAAATATGCATCCAAGCCCAACTGAAATGTTATCAAAAACATGTTGGGTTGTTTGAACAGCATTTAATTTCCTGAAAACCGGTCAAACTGATGTCATTTGGACATTTTTCTTTTTCTCCCCGGTCCCTAAAAGCCTTTGCTGCGCGAGAGAAGCCGATATGACACAGAACTTTACCGATGGCAATTAGATTGAAGCATTAATTCTATCGATTTATGACATTATGCTGATGAGCAATGGTTTATTTAGTCTTCGATAACATATAATGTCAGAAGAGAAGCTGCATGTATCTAATTCTAGACAAGTTGACTAACAAATAGCCTACCAAAATGTTGGACATTATAAGCAGAAACATCTAAAAAGGCCTGTCAAAAAATCTTACCGCCATCTCTGACTGTACAGCGCATTTTCTATATTTGCGGGTTGGGTCGGGTGTGGGCCTCAGATTTTAACTTTATCACATATATTCGGGCGGTTGCGGATGGGTTATTAGCAATTGGGTGAACAAACAGCTGACCCTCGCATTCACTACTAACAACACACACACACACAAAGTTGTGGCAGGGCATGTGTCTCCCTGTGAGCCCAACTCCTCTCTCCCCGTGAGCCCAACTCCTCCCTCCCCGTGAGCCCAACTCCTCCCTCCCCGTGAGCCCAACTCCTCCCTCCCCGTGAGCCCAACTCCTCCCTCCCCGTGAGCCCAACTCCTCCCTCCCCGTGAGCCCAACTCCTCCCTCCCCGTGAGCCCAACTCCTCCCTCCCTGTGAGCCTGTACAACCAAGTCTCCTCTCACCTGGCAGTCCTTCCACTCTCCTCCTTGGCCCTTAGAGCCATCAGTGTAGACTAGAGCAGGGGTTTTCAAAGACAAATGTGTTGTAGCCCTGAACTAGTTCCCCTGATTCACCTAGTCATGGGGTTGATGATTAGTCGACCAGTTGAATCAGGTGTGCTTGTTCTGGAATAGGTCAAATACATGGAACGGCTGGGGGGTTCACCGAGGAGAGGTTGGAAAACCCCTTGACTACTGAGAGGCAGGTGTATGGTGTGATCATTCTGTCTGTTTTCTCCCACAGTTCAAAGTGCCAGCGGCTACCAGCGCCATCATTACTAACGGTGAGTCTGTTACATTGTGTTGGTCTTAATTGAAACAGGTGAATCTGCAACATTGTGTTGGTCTTATTAGAAACAGGTGAATATGTTACATTGTGTTGGTCTTATTAGAAACAGGTGAATATGTTACATTGTGTTGGTCTTAATTGAAACAGGTGAATCTGTAACATTGTGTTGGTCTTATTAGAAACAGGTGAATCTGTTACATTGTGTTGGTCTTAATTGAAACAGGTGAATCTGTTACATTGTGTTGGTCTTAATTGAAACAGGTGAATCTGTTACATTGTGTTGGTCTTATTAGAAACAGGTGAATCTGTTACATTGTGTTGGTCTTAATTGAAACAGGTGAATCTGTTACATTGTGTTGGTCTTAATTGAAACAGGTGAATCTGTTACATTGTGTTGGTCTTATTAGAAACAGGTGAATCTGTTACATTGTGTTGGTCTTAATTGAAACAGGTGAATCTGTTACATTGTGTTGGTCTTAATTGAAACAGGTGAATCTGTTACATTGTGTTGGTCTTATTAGAAACAGGTGAATCTGTTACATTGTGTTGGTCTTATTAGAAACAGGTGAATCTGTTACATTGTGTTGGTCTTATTAGAAACAGGTGAATCTGTTACATTGTGTTGGTCTTATTAGAAACAGGTGAATCTGTTACATTGTGTTGGTCTTATTAGAAACAGGTGAATCTGTTACATTGTGTTGGTCTTATTGGAATCAGGTGAATCTGTTACATTCCATTGGTCTTAATAGAAAGTCTTCATTTCAAACCAGTCTGCTTTCACTTAAAGAATGCACCATTGGATGTTTTCAATCAATATAGTACTAACTCATTACTCTGTGGAAAAATAACGTTTTGGCCTTGCACTAGAAAAGACTGGATGAAATATATGACAAGAAAAACAAAATGGCTAGATACCAGCTACAGGGCTGTGAAAACGTATTTGCCCCCTTTCCAATTCTCTCTACATTTGCATATTTTTGATACTGAATGTTATCAGATCTTCAACTAAAACCTAATATTAGATAAAGGGAACCTGAGTGAACAAATAACACAACAATAACATACTTATTTAATTTATTTCATAAACAAAGTTATGCAACACCAAATGCCCCTGTGTGGAAAAAGTAATTGCCCCCTTACACTCAATAACTGGTTGTGCCACCTTTAGCTGCAATGACTCCAACCAAATGCTTCCTGTAGTTGTTGATCAGTCTCTCACGTCGCTGTGGAGTAATTTTGGCCAACTCTTCTATGCAGAACTTATTTAACTCAGCGACATTTGTGGGTTTTCAAGCATGAACTGCTCATTTCAAGGCCTGCCACAACATCTCAATTGGGATTAGGTCTGGACTTTGACTAGGCCATTCCAAAACTTCAAATTTGTAGCTTTTTAGCCATTTTCATATAGACTTTATTGTGTGTTTTGGATCATTGTCTTGCTGCATGACCCAGCTGCGCTTCAGCTTCAGCTCACAGACGGATGGTCTGACATTCTCCTGTAGAATTCACTGATACAGAGCAGAATTCATGGTTCCTTCTATTAAGGCAAGTCGTCCAGGTCCTGAGGCAGCAAAGCATCCCCAAACCATCACACTACCACCGCCACGCTTGACCGTTGGTATGATGTTCTTACTGTGGAATGCAGTGTTTGGTTTTCGACAGGCATTACTGGAACCATGTCGTCCAAAAAGTTACACTTTTGACTCATCTGTCCGTAGAACATTCTTCCAAGAGTCTTGATGATGATCCAGATGCTTCCAGGTGCTTTTTTGGCCAATTTGAGTTAACTTTTTGGACGAGATGTTTTTATGTTAATCTGTTTTCTCTCTGTGCTCATGGCAGACGGTATCGGCATCAACCCGGCTCAGACAGCAGGTGAGTCTTATTCCTTCTCGTCCACACTGATGACAACAAAAACTTTAGAAAACAATTGGTTACAAGGTGGGATTAAAATGGATTTAATTGTAATTTTTTTTGGCAACAATCTACACAATATACTCTAATGTCAAAGTGGAAGAAAAATTCTAACATTTATAGAAGATTTATGAAAAATAAAACACTAATATATCTTCATTACATAAGTATTCAACCCCCGGTGTCAATACATGTTAGAATCACCTTTGGCAGCGATTACAGCTGTGAGTCTTTCTGGGTAAGTCTCTAAGAGCTTTGCACACCTGGATTGTACAATATTTGCACAATATTATTTTTCAAATTCTTCAAGCCTCTGTCAAGTTTATTTAGACAGGGAGTCAATGCTGAGACCAAGGTCTCTTTTCCAGATGAGCCCTGTTTAGCACCACAATACACATCAAAAAACAATAAACACATTAAACTACACATTCATATACACAATAAAATACATGTTATTATACACCACAATACACAAAAAGCAAAACACAATCATAAAAAAATACACATTCTTCACTAAAAATTACCCCTAACAACCGTCTGAAATTCCCTAGAGGCACCAATTCCTCCAATTCTAAAGTGCCTTGGAGATCATTCCACACGCAAGACGCAAATAACCTAACTGTCTAGACACCAAAGGAGTCTCCAGAGTTAACCAACCCTGTGAACCGGTTTGATAACTAGTCATTTTAAATCTTTTAACAGTGATGTTAGGTAAGTCGGAAGTTTGTGGAGCAGGGCTTTGTAAACAAAACGAGCGTAATGAAGTGATCTACGTGACTTCGAAGAGGTCCAGACAACCTTTTGGTGAAGAATACGGTGATGAGTAATACAACTGTCTCCAGTGATAAAACAAAGGGTGCTGTGATAAACGGCCTCCTGGGGTTTAAGAGGAGAGGCAGCTGCACTTTGATAAATAGTATCATCATCTTTGATAAATAGTATCACCATCTTTGATGAACAGCATCACCATAATCGAGAACAGGTTGACTGCACAATTTGCTTCCTGCTGACTAGAGAGAGACAAGATCTGTTTCTGTAAAAAAAAAAAAAAAAAAAAACTTTTAAATCCTAGTTTCTTAACAAGCTCAGTCGTATGTTTAAAAAAAAAAAAAAAAACGATAAATCATTGTCAATCCAAATACCAAGGTATTTGTATTCAGGGAATCGTTCGATTATAGAACCATCTGATGAGTGAAAATGTCATCCATCTGAGACAAGTTTTAAATCAGTAAGGGCTTCCTGCACAACTGCAAAATCAGACTGTTTCCTTGTCACAGCCAGGTCAGCAGTCGGGGAAATTACGTACATAATAGTATCATCTGCATATAGAGGAAATGTACCATTTTTAACAGTTTGACCAATAGCATTTATATAAAAAGTGAGATTAACAGGTCCTAGTATCGAACCCTGTGGAACACCTTTATGTACTTCAAGAAATGTTGACTTAACCCCATCAATCACGACGGCCTGAGTTCTGTCACTAAAACAATCATGAAACCATGAACAGGCGTCAGAGCTCAGGCATATCGAGGACAACTTATTCAATAAAATAGCATGATCAACAGTATCAAAAGCTTTTGACAGCTCCACAAACAAAGCAGCGCATTTCATTTTAGTGTCTAAAGCGTTGACAAGATCATTAACAGCTAAAGTGGTTGCTGTAATAGTGCCATGCCCAGGCCTAAACCCTGATTAGTTTACATTGAAAATACATTTCTCAGAACAAAGATGTACATTTACCAAGGATTCAAGAATCTTTGCTAGACAAGGAAGCCTTGAAATGATGTGATAATCATTAAGATCACTAATATCCCCGCCCTTATGGAGTGGCAGCACAAGAGCTGATTTCCATACTTTTGGAATATTTCCTGATGACAATGTTAAATAAAAAAATGTGGGTTATTAAGCCAACAATGATGGGTGCTGCACACTTAAGCAGACCGGGATCCAATTGGTCGGCTCCTTTTGGATTTCTTGTTGTCTATTGCTATCAAAGCATCCAGGACTTCCATTTATGTGAATAGCCTAAAAGAAAAGCTTTGACTATAAGATCTCTGATCATTCAGCAAGTTTCCCCTATCAGCGTCCAGCCCAATATCATTGTGAATAGGCTTAGAAGTTATTTTAATTTGAAATTGTGTTTTTTACATTGGATAAAAGTAAAGATTCAAAGATAGAAAATGGTATATCATACACTACAGTTGAGGAACAATGGGGAAGTAATTCTGCTTTGAAAGTTGATAAACTTGTAACCTCTCTTTTGAGAAAATGGCCTTTGAATGTTTTGGTACACCTACTGGAGAGCTCTTCTTTGTCTACACCCATTCAGCATCGTTCACAGCCTCTTAAGCTATAGCCCCGCCCATAAACTCAGGGCGTTGTCAGATTGTCAGTTCGTAAATTCAGAGCGTTTCGCTCTCGGAGCGTTCAGAGCGCACACTGGACGTTCTGGCCGAGGAATAGGGTTGATCCGAGCGTTCTGACCTCACAACAGCAGTCAAGCACCCAAGCTAACGTTGGCTAGCTTGCTAGCAACTTCCAGACACAAATGAGAGAACAGCTCACTCTGACCATTTTACTCGCCCTAGCAGAGCTGGTTAGGCTGTTTTTATGTTATCCAGAGCGTTGGTGACTACAACTGTGCTGCTGGCAACAATGTAATAATGCTTTTCTGCCAACGTTTACTGACACCGGCCATATTCAACGGGTGTTGAGCGTTCGTAAATGTGTCAGTTATTCTGCACTCTGGCTCACTCAGACGAGAGTGCTCTGAAATCGGAGTAGATAGCCAGAGCGAATTTACCAGCTACATCTATCAACAGTTGTCGCATTGACATCATGAACATTCTATTGAAATTAGTACTTGCATAGTGGAGTCTTTTTGTTAAGACATAGCTAGCTTTTTCATAATCCCAACTCATGACGTTACTACCCTGCATGAATCTGCAGGTAGCTAACCAACCAGGTTCGATGTTAGCTAGCTAACATTAGGCTATAACTATTAAAGCAAATGGCTCTTAGATACGAATAATATTATTACACAGATCATACACGTAACGTTAGCTAGCGAGCCAGCCAGCTAACGTTAGCTAGCTAGCAGTACACTTTAACTTGAAATGAAAACGACTTTCTGACAAAATTTGAAACGTGTAATATTTGAAAATGTAGCTAGCTAGACTATCTTACCGGTATACATGGGAGGACGCCTCTCCCTCTCTGTCACGGATGCCATGGTTGCCCTTAGTTTGAAGATGTACTCCGGAGACAGGCGTTTTCTCCATCTCCTTAGCTATCATACTCTAATTCCACTGATTTCAGTGGTCTGCGGGTTGTGAGCCTGGTTGGACGTACTGCCAACTGTGACATCTGTGGCATTGTGTTGTGTGACAAAACTGCACATTTTAGAGTGGCCCTTTATTGGCCCTAGGGCTGTTACGGTGACCATATCACCGCCACACCGACCGCGTAGTTACAGTAACTAGGCTTCTCCAAGCTCTGATGCTGCTGATGGTCATTAGTAGCCTACCAAACTTGCTAACTGCCTGGTACTCAGCACTCTATTGTCCCTCTAATCACTCCGACATCGATGCAAATGTTTTGGAAAATCCCAATCAAACACTTAATGAGAGCTCATTTTGCCCAACATTTCTATAGGCTATGCATTTGCGTGAGAAAAAAAAGAGGATTCCATCAGCTTTCTATAGGCTAGTCCTACTATATTTATTTCTCAACTTCTCCTAATATTAAGCACATTGCTTCTCTTTAAAACAGGAGTTTAGTCTACCTGGCTGGCATGAAAATTAACCACGGGAAAAGCGTCCTCCATTCGCTATTTAAGTGCATAGATTACATGTATTCTTTTTTCCCCCTGTTCGAAGACAGATGCATGATAATGGTCCATTCTAAATCAAAACTAATTTCACACACAAATTATTTAGTATATATATGTAAAGACAACATTAAATTAACGTCTGATGGGTGATAATATTAGCCTATCACTTGTGAATGATGTATTATCACTTGTGAATGATGTATTATCACTTGTGAATGATGTATTATCACTTGTGAATGATGTATTATCACTTGTGAATGATGTATTATCACTTGTGAATGATGTATTATCACTTGTGAATGATGTATTATCACTTGTGAATGATGTATTATCACTTGTGAATGATGTATTATCACTTGTGAATGATGTATTATCACTTGTGAATGATGTATTATCACTTGTGAATGATGTATTATCACTTGTGAAGTAAGGCAAGGAACAGCGCATGCCTTTTTTTCCCCGACATTTTCAAATCTTAGTCGCACACTTCATGTAGCCTGGCCCGTAGGTCTATATGTTTTGATAAGGTTTGTATCACAACTAAAGTGGCCAAGTAACTTCTTAAAATTAAGCACATTAATCCGCTTTACAACCGGTGTAGAGCCTAACTGGCATACATAGGTGGTGCGTGAGTTTCCAGTTTGGGGAAGATAATTTACACAATAAAAATAAACCGTTATAATAAAGCATTACATGCATAATCGCATTTGCGGTCACTTTTGAGAACAGTGTTTTCCTGCTAAGTGATTGCATTTTGGAACATTCGCGCTTAATGCCGTATGCGCACTGCTGCCCTTATAATGTGAAGAAATAGCCTAATAGTTTATCAAAATTTTTAAGCTAAACGTTCTGATCTGTTGCATCAGCCTCTATCGCATCCCACAACTGTCTCGGAGTATGTTTGGAATATTTAATTATTGCACAGCAGGACAAGTTAACCAATAGAATAGGTCAACTTTTGTACTATGGGGGATAGTGGATTGACATAGGCTAGGGCTTTTGCTGTTCGTTAGGCTGACTCATCTGGTTGGCTGACGAAAAGTAGGCGTGGCCAGTTCTAACATCTTCAATATGCGCCTCAGAATTCGATAAGAGGGACGCGCGCTGTTGCGTCACCGATGTATCTGTCTTCAATTGCAGCCTACTTCTTAGCTGAGATGCTTGTGAGTAGGACCCGATTACGTGAAGAGCATTGGCTATTAAGAATTTAGATATCTGCGAGAGCCATGTGAGTGAGAGGTGCTTCGGAGCACAGCAGCCGGTAGAAGGGAATTTTAAAGATTATATTCAGCCCAAGGGCACAATGGCCCACTTTGGCTGCAAAAGGCATGGATTTTTTAGGGGGCATTACGGCCACACAAGGGGGATGCCACCGGGAAATTCAAGGCCTGGTGAGAATGTAATTAAGTGCTTGTCAAATTGTGAATGAGAGACTGATGAAGTGTGTACAGCCAGCGCAAGAAACAAAACAGAGAAACAGAGCAGAGCTCATGCCTTTCATGCAACTTTTTACAAATCATCATTAGAGTCGCATCATGCAGTCTTAAAAAAAAATCTAACACAACACAATGTGGAAAAATGTAAGGGGTGTGAATACTTTCTGAAGACACTGTATGATACTAATTCACATACCCAGATAATCAACAACAACCGTGGGCTATTGCATGCTTCTGTAGCCTATAGATACAGTGAGGGGAAAAAAGTATTTGATCCCCTGCTGATTTTGTACGTTTGCCCACTGACAAAGACATGATCAGTCTATAATTTTAATGGTAGGTTTATTTGAACAGTGAGAGACAGAATAACAACAAAAAAATCATTAAGTTTTCGAGGCTGACGTTTGGCAACTCGAACCTTCAGCTCCCTCCAAAGATTGTCTATGGGATTAAGGTCTGGAGACTGGCTAGGCCACTCCAGGACCTTAATGTGCTTCTTCTTGAGCCACTCCTTTGTTGCCTTGGCCGTGTGTTTTGGGTTATTGTCATGCTGGAATACCCACCCACGACCCATTTTCAATGCCCTGGCTGAGGGAAGGAGGTTCTCACCCAAGATTTGTACATGTACATGGCCCCGTCCATCGTCCCTTTGATGCAGTGAAGTTGTCCTGTCCCCTTAGCAGAAAAACACCCCCAAAGCATAATGTTTCCACCTCCATGTTTGACGGTGGGGATGGTGTTCTTGGGGTCATAGGCAGCATTCCTCTTCCTCCAAACAGGGCGAGTTGAGTTGATGCCAAAGAGCTCGATTTTGGTCTCATCTGACCACAACACTTTCACCCAGTTCCCTCTGAATCATTCAGATGTTCATTGGCAAACTTCAGACGGGCCTGTATATGTGCTTTCTTGAGCAGGGGGACCTTGCGGGTGATGCAGGATTTCAGTCCTTCACGGCGTAGTGTGTTACCAATTGTTTTCTTGGTGACTATGGTCCCAGCTGCCTTGAGATCATTGACAAGATCCTCCCGTGTAGAATCTGATTGATTGCTTCTGTGGACAGGTGTCTTTTATACAGGTAACAAACTGAGATTAGGAGCACTCCCTAATCTCAGCTCATTACCTGTATAAAAGACACCTGGGAGCCAGAAATCTTTCTGATTGAGAGGGGGTCAAATACTTATTTCCCTCATTAAAATGCAAATCAATTTATAACATTTTTGACATGCGTTTTTCTGGATTTTTTTGTTATTCTGTCTCTCACTGTTCAAATAAACCTACCATTAAAATTATAGACTGATCATGTCTTTGTCAGTGGGCAAACGTACAAAATCAGCAGAGGATCAAATACATTTTTACCTCACTGTATGGTGTCCAGGGCACAGCTGGGGGCTGAGGGGGTTCTGTAGCAAGCGGCAACAGTGAGAGACTTATTTCTGGAAAGGTGGATTTTTAGAAGTAGAAGCTCAAACTGTAGACCAGGATAATATGATAGAGCTCTGCAGGCTATCTCTACAGTAGATTGCACCTCTGCCCACTTTGGCAGTTCTATCGAGACGGAAAATGTTGTAGTTGGGGATGGACATTTTTGAATTTTTGGTGGCCTTCCTAAGCCAGGATTCAGACACTGCTAGAACATCAGGGTTGGCTGAAGTGTGCTAACGCAGTGAATAACTCAAACGTAGGGAGGAGGCTTCTGATGTCAACATGCAAGAAACCAAGGCTTTTGCGATTTACAGAAGTCAACAAATGATAGCGCCTGGGGAGTAGGAGTGATACTGGGGACTACAGGGCCTGGGTTAACCTCTACATCACCAGAGGAACAGAGGAGGAGTAGAATAAGGATACGGCTAAAGGCTTTAAGAACTGGTCTTCTAGTGCGTTGGGTACAGAGAAAAGAAGGGGCGGATTTCCGGGCGTTGTAGAATAGATTCAGGGCATTATGTACAGACAAGGATATGGAAGGATATGAGTACAGTGGCGGTAAACCTAAGCGTTGGGTAACGATGAAAGAGATTTGCATCACTGGAGGCACCGATTGAGCCGGTCTCCGCGTGTATGGGGGGTGGAACAAAAGAGCTCTCTGAGGCAGGTTGAGCGGACTGGGGGCTCTACAGTGAAATAGTACAATAAGAACTAACCGAAACAGCAATAGGCAAGGTATATTGACATGGGAGAGAGGCATAAAGCAATCACAGGTGTTATTCGAGAGAGTTAAGACAACAGCTGGTAATGGCGACAAAGTTTGAGCTGAGGCTAAACAGGATGGGGTACCGTATAAAGGAACAGTCCAGCAGGCATCAGCTGAGTTATCATAAGGTCCAGTGAACAGCAACAAGTACAGTAAGTCCGGGAGCAGTTCAGTGGCAGCTACGCTACAGGCGAGCAGGAGGCACGGCTGTTGATTGCGTGTGCTAGCGGGCCGGGGCTAGCAGATGGATCTTCGTGGTCGTCGCAACGGGAAGCCTGTTGAAACCACATCAGACGATTTACGTCGGCAGGCCAGTCTATCTCCTGGAGGTGTCTGTTAGCTATCTACTGGAGGTGTCTGTGGATCGGTGATGTGAGTTTGTGAAGCTAGAGAAATGCTGTTTTCAGGTGGGACACTCTTGTCGAGAATGTGTTCTTCTATTCCTTGACGTTGTCGATGATTATTGTTGTTGATGTTTTCCAGGGAATGTGTTCCTGAAGCATGGTTCAGAGCTGCGCATCATTCCCAGGGACAGAGTGGGAGGAAGAGGAGTAGGAACAAACCGATCTTCCTCCTCCTTGATGACCCAATGACTCAGAGACAAACGCCGGCTGAATCATGTTTCACTTCTGACCTGCGGAACACTCAGTGTGTGAGTGTCAGTGTGTGTCTGTGTATGTGTATATATATTTCCTAGACCTGAAATGACTTCTCATGTATTCACACTCACACACACACACACACACACACACATATATACCAACCCCCTACACAAAGACACACAGTGCAGCAGCAAGCTTAATTCTGTCTATACTGTCTGCACCATCAAAATGCAACGTCACCCCAGGCTGCCCATAGATACTCTCACACTGAGGTAATTAATTAGACACAGACTCTGGCGGTTTCAAGAAAAGGAGTTGGCGGAAGCTTAGCAGACAATGTGCTTTGAGTCGAACTGTTGTAGTTTTGTCTCACCTTTTTTAGTTGTAATGGCTAATATATCTGACTATTGTCCAACATATGTAGGCATATTTATGTATGTACTTGCTTTTTGAAGAGGACTGCATCAATGTGTGTTTGTACTACACATTCAAAGTATTTAGCGTATTCAGCATGCCTTCAGAGAACATTGCTACGTAGCCTACAAGAACATCAGTTGTTTAGTAAATGATGCTTGTTCAAGGAAGCTGTCTGTTTACATCTGAGGTTGTCTTGTCTAGCAGCCTTCTCTTGACACACATACTGTCCAAGCAAGCATCCATAATTTACAATGCAGATCTTTCTGGAATATATTAATGTACTTTAATATATATTGCAATTCCCATTCTAGCTGAGATCATTTTGTTATGCCATTATTTCAAGTCTGATTTGGGGTGTAAGGGAAAAACCATGATGGTTTTTCAGTGTTGGCTGGAAAGGGTTATTTCTATCTGTACCCTCAGAATGAATAAACTGTATTGTGATGAACTGAACATGGATCTCTGCTGCCCTCTGTCTGATTTCAACAGTACTGCCGCATATCCATTTAGTTAAATACAGTAGGAAACACTCTCATATAGTAAAGTGGTTAAGAGCCTAGCGGTTAAAATATAATTGGGCCAGTAACTGAAAGGTCGCTGGTTCGAATCCCTGAGCAAGGCACTTAACCCTAATTGCTACTGTAACTCGCTGTGGATAAAAGCGTCTGCTAAATGACTCGCATAAAAAAAAAAAAAACATTCATGTAATATCAACTAGGGTTTCAAAATTCCAGTAACTTTCCCAAAATTCCCTGGTTTTCCAGAAATCCGGGTTGGAAGATTCCCGGTTTGAAATATACACGTATTTGAACAGTGCCTCAAAACGATAACGTCAGGTTTTTTTTTCATAACTCCTCAGTGTCAGACCTAGGTCATTAGTTTCCCTGAGGTTCCTCTCCCAGAAAAGAAATGAGAGAGAGAGAGACAAAGAGCTCCTTTGTTTTTCACTCTTCATTAGTCAGAGAACACAGCCGAGGAGGAGGAAGATGAGGAGAAATCCAGAGTGTTCCATCCACCATCACAAATGGCTCTCTGGATGTGTGTTAATCAAAGTGATCTCTGGTCATTTACCAGCCAGTTGTATCTGAGAGGAAAAGGGTCATTAGGGACAAAGTGTGGCAGACTGAGTGTATCCCATATGGTACCCTATTCCCTATGTAGTACACTACTTTAGAACAGGACCCATAGTAGTACACTACTTTAGGACAGGGCCCATAGTAGTACACAGAAAGGTGTAAAATGGCAAAGGAGTTGCTTAGAAAAACCCTAGAGTTGATTGACGCACCTGTGAGTCCCACAGTGACATAATTGTGAATATTGAAAAGCTCCTCGTGTTCAGGCTAGAGACTTACAGTTTCTTGCAGTGGCTGCAGCTCAATCCCCTCTTTCCACCAATATAAAGTTGGTGCCTATTCCATAACATGGGGCTTGTGAAAAGCAGCCCTTTTCTACACATGAGAGGTTCCGGACAAGAAAATCGTCACGAAATCGTCTGTAAAACCTAAACTGTCCTCACTAGTTACCACAGCCACAAGGTCATAGCCACACCAGCATCAAGTCACATTATATAATTGCTTGCAGAGTGATGTTACATTTTTATTGGAATCCAGCTAGAGTGCATTCCCACAATCTGTATTCAGAATGACTGCCAGGAATAGAAAGATGAATAAATGAGACTATCTACTGGAACAACAATTTTAGTAATGGGCGCTAAATGACTAAAATGTAAATGTAATGTAAATGGATGCAATAAGTCCAACTAACAGATTGGATTAGTTTAGAAAAATCTATGTTATTTATCTTTGTGTAGCATAAGATACATTTATTTAAAATTGATCAATCAAAAACACAGATATTGCAACAAACAATTCAAAATATCTAACTGCAATAGAGCATGCTGGGAAATATGATAATGATGGGTGTGGTTTTGCAGACTATTAATTATTCTGATTTATTTGGAGACAACCTCTCGGTAGTCCTTTTATCAGACACTTTTATCCAGAGGGACTAGGGCCTTGTTCAAGGGCACGTCAACAGATTTTTTTGTCACCAGGATACTAAGAAGAGGAGGCTGTGTAGCATTCTAGATCTGCGAATGTAGCATTCTAGATCTGCGAATGTAGCATTCTAGATCTGGGAGGCTAAGAGAGAACCCAGCTAGCACATAACGTTCTGAGAACCATACGTTTCTTAGAGCTTGGTGAGAGCGTGGTTGTCCTGTATTTATTTAGCATACAACCGTCCCATAACATTTCCTCATGGTTCTATTTAAAGTAATGTTCTCAAATTGTTCAGAGAATGTTAAGAAACAACATTCTTCTGTGGGAATGTCAGTACGTTTTCTTGCAGGTTTCCTCATGGTTCTATTTAAAGTCATGTTCTCAGAACATTAAGAAAACATTACTGATTTTCAAAGAATGTTCTAAGAATGTTATTTAAAAACATATACATTCCGTTTTCAGCATCAATAAAACTCTCTATCCTTTATCTTGTTAAGGGTGTTCTGTTGAGTTGGTCGCGCCAACTAATTGGCCACACTTGATCCTATTTAGTTTGAAATAGGGTCTGTTTGAATATAGTAAAATGAACAGCTTTGTATGGGTTAAGAAAACATGGCATGCTAGGTCCATCCTGGTGGACTAATTCCATGGATAAAGAGCAGAATATCACAGGTTCAAATATCACTAATGCCATACCACAATAATAAAATAAAAAAATGTCTTTGCATGATTAATTCCTAAGCAAATTATTTTCCATGTGTCCTATCTGTGCTTGTAGTTCGAATAATATCATGATATTATTTGGGGATATTTGGATAGTCGAAAGACGTGTTTTAAAGAAGAAGAAGAAGAAGAAGAAGGAGAAGGAGAAGGAGAAGAAAAAAGTAAAAAGTAAAAAAAAACTTTATTGGAGACTTGCTCGCGCGACTCGAGAGTGCCGATGCGCTGCACTCTGACAGTATACGTGTGTGAGGCACGGAGAGAAAGTAGCCAAATCGACTCGGACTAGATAGACAAACGTGTCCATAGGTTATCTATCATACCATCTGGGACACAGGAGGCTGCTGAGAGGATGACGGCTCATACTGTAATAATGGAAACCATGTGTTTGACGTATTTGATACTATTCTACTCATTCTGATCCAGCCGTTACCGCAAGCCCATCCCTTCCCAATTAAGGTGCCACAAAACCTCCTGTGATCTGGTAGTGCCTGTCTTGACTGCATAAAAAAAAAAATGTTGTAAAGGAGCTATCTAGCTACGGTAGCCAGCTATGTTAGCTAGCTAGCTAAAGTAGCAAGGCTAATTGAAGCTATTTTGCTTGCGTCTACAACAACTCCATTCATATGAAACAACAGCCTACCTGTTGGTTGATAATTGTAGCCTATTCCTTCTCATTTAGCCAACTTAATTCCAAAATTATTATTCCATTTTGCATTGATTAGAAGCCTCCCACTTCACTTGCTACACATGGAGCCTCTGACTGTAGCGCCGCTGTGATCGACCGACAATAACAACCAGCTACACCTGTGAAACGTGTGTAGGCTACTGGTGCGTCTTTTTTTATGGGGTGCACTCATAAAAACTGTCATTAAACTGTTGTTTTATACACATTTCAAATGTAATGGTCTATTCTTGTAGGCTACGTAGCAATGTCACAGATCATTTTATTTTAGACAAAGCCATCACAAGTCACTGACATCTACAAAAAATCATGATTTCCAAGTGATCCTCTCAGGCATCCCGCTGAACGACTCAATGTGCACTGAGACGACGCAAGAAGACCTTAGATAACCACAACCACACCTGCGGCACCATGCTTATGGTTAAACCCTACCATATACCCCATGGTTGGGGTCAAGTCCATTTCAATTTCAGTCAATTCAGGAATTACACAGAAATTCCAATTCCAGTTCAGAAACTAAAACAAAATTCCAAATGTGGATTTATAATTAGGTTTAGTTTCAGAATTGACCCCAACCCCCTGCTGTACATCCTTCCACTCTGTACTCTGCTGTGTTTCATTGTTGTGCACAATCACAGTTGTTTGACAGAACGTCCTTTTCAAACATATTCTTGGGGTCCTCCTTCAAGTAGTCACAGGCTTGATGGTTAGCTGATCGCTAGACAACCACCTGATTCAAGTAGTCACACATTTACATTTACGTCATTTAGCAGACGCTCTTATCCAGAGCGACTTACAGGAGCAATTAGGGTTAAGTGCCTTGCTTAAGGGCACATCGACAGATTTTTCACCTAGTCGGCTCGGGGATTAGAACCAGCGACCTTTCGGTTACTGGCACAACGCTCTTACCCACTAAGCGTTGTGCCAGTTAGCTGATTGATAGACAACCACCTGATTCAAGTAGTCACAGGCTTGATGGTTAGCTGATCGCTAGACAACCAATTTCCTGAAGGGTCATTCTTAGGGTTCACTGCTTTTTAGCCACGCCTCTTTCTCTAAGATCCTATATCTGTACTTAGCTTACTTACCGCCTTGTCTCCCACGGCTGTGTTAAGTACGTTTTTATTTTCAGGAACGTTTAATTGAACGGAAACGGTGCTGTACTGAACGACCAGTTGAAAAATGGGGAGGTTGTGGGGTTGGAGAACGCTGCCTTATTTTTTACAGTTGTTGGCCACACCCATTACTTCAAGCCACACCTCGCCACATCCACCGAACGGGAGCAAACGTACGTCAAAGTTGGTTCAGGAACGTACAAGAACGTTTTGGAGAAAACGTGTCGTTCAGTAAAAACTGTTCCACAACATAGCAAACATTCAAGCAGACTGAGCTCACCTGTGCCAACTCTGTGGACGACATGGTTAGAGTCCTGAACAATGGAAAGTCCACCAGCGTCCACTTCGCCATGTTCCGGTAAGGTAAGACATGACCCCCCCCCCCCGTCTCTTTCTCTATGGGAAACATACTGTTTATTTACATTGCCAAAGCAAGTGAAATAAACAGAAGTGAGAAGAAACAAATTTAACATCAAATTAACAGCAAACATTTCACTCAAAAAGTTTTAAGAAGATAGACATGTCAAGTGCTATATTTAATAGTCTTTCTGTTGCGATTGTGATATTTCGCCTGACAAAAATAGGAATTTGTTTTCACATTATTTGTGGCTCTGTGGGAAATATGTGTCTCTATGTGGTCATACATATGTGACTCGTTTCAGGAAACTAGGCATATGTCGCACGTCACTACTTCACAGGAGAGCCATTTGAACGTAAACATTTATTATTTATCAAAATGCGTTTTGGGCAGAAATGCCTTCTGAAATGTGAACTTTCATGTGCCTTAATAACAAACTTGTATTGCAGCCGTAAATACAAATACAATTATTAAATTATGAGCCTAGTTGGTTTAGCCACGGAAAAAATACAGGAATCTTCCCGCTAGCCCTGATTGGCTGAGATAATAGATGGTCTGGACATGCCGGGAGATGAATTTGGATTGGTCTGCCATCTAGCACGCTTCTGTCTTTAACGTGAGCTGTTCAGTATGTGTTGACAGTCCTGTCTACCACGCCATTTCTGAAATATATAACGTTAGCCATCAAGAACTACAAAAGTTTTGTAGGTCTGACAAAAGCAAGATTGAACTCTTTGGCCTGAATGCCAAGCGTCACGTCTGGAGGAAACCTGGCCCTATCCCCACGGTGAAGCATGGCAGTGGCAGCATCATGCTGTGGGGATGTTTTTCAGCGGCAGGGACTGGGAGACTAGTCAGGATCGGGGGAAAGATTAACGGATCGAAGTACAGAGAGACCCTTGATTGAAAAGCTGCTACAGAGCGCACACAGCCAACACAACGCAGGAGTGGCTTCAGCACATGTCACTGAATGTCTGTGAGTGGCCCAGCCAGAGCCCGGACTTCAGATCTAATCAGATCTAACATCTCTGGAGAGTCCTGAAGAAAGCTGTGCAGCGACGCTCCCCATCCAACCTGACAGAGCTTGAGAGGATCTGCAGAGAAGAATGGGAGAAACGCCCCAAATACAGGTGTGCCAAGCTTGTAGCGTCATACCCAAGAAGACGTGAGGCTGTAATCGCTGCCAAAGGTGCTTCAACAAAGTACTGAGTAAAGGGTCTGAATACTTATGTAAATGTGATATTTCAGTTTTTTATTTTTAATAGATTTGCAAACATTTCTAAAAACCTGTTTTTGTTTGTCATTATGGGGTATTGTGTCTAGATTGATGAGGGGGGGGGGGGAAACAATTGAATCCATTTTAGAATAAGGCTGTAACTTAACATAATGTGGAAAAAGTCAAGGGGTCTGAATACATTCAAAATGCACTGCAGCATGGTAAAGCATTGTTATCTGTGATTTGTGTGTGTGTGTGTGTCACGGCTGAGTCATGATCCCGTGTCTTGTTCTTCAGGTTGCCATCCCGTTGAATGAATTACATGTTTTGGGTTTCTGGCGGTTTTCTGGAGCAGCCTGAACCAAATATCCTCGACCAACCTTGGCATGATCCATGTTTTAATTGTTAACACACACACATACTATTTGCTTACTGCAAAAGTACTTAACTAATACCTTACTGTACTTGTAGAGACATACAGACTACAGAGAGAGATACCAAATGAAGACATAAAAAACGTTACATATCATACTAATTGGAGTGTACCGGATTTACTATGTTACGTCCACCCCTGAGACCAGGTTGGTTAAATTGAAGTATTGCACATTGAATTTGTTTTCTTTTCTTTATTTGACGGACAATGCACATTTATTTGACACAGACAATGCACATTTATTTGACACAGACAATGCACATTTATTTGACACAGACAATGGACAATGCACATTAAGAATTCTGCAGTGTGTCGGGTACTTGTTCTACCCACTGTATATAGGTTGTATGTTGGGAGCTTTTGGGAAAGAGCACAGTTGGAAAGATATGGCATATAGAAGCAAACCGGATGGACATCATGAAAATGATCGGAGAGGTGGAGAGTAGAAGAATTTCAGGAGATAAACAAAAACAAAATGTAATTATTGTAAAATTGACTGTGTCCATAAAATGTAGATAGTAGGTATAAGCTGGAAGTAGAGGCCTAAGCATTGTTGTTCACTAGTTTACCCCAAGTAGGGAAAGGATGGCGGGGTTGAAAAGTAATAATGGGGAGTATATATATATAAAACATGGGGGATTGGAAGTGATGCAGACAATTACATTGATAGAAGATACAATCTATCTGCAATATTAAGCTGATCTACCACCCCAATAAAAATAAAATAAAATAAAGATTTCTGTAAATGTGCCAGACAACTAAAATTATGATTTAGTTATTGTTTTTACTTGAATAAAGGGGGGTATTTGGTGGTGTTTATTGTGCATAGTTATGATATTTTAGTATTTGCCAATAGGGATCTGTTCACACTCGTTGTTGGTGGTATGCTGTTTCCTGATTGAAGTATATTTGTCACTAGGGTGAACTGTCCCTTTAAACTTCATCACACTGGGCCACACCCACCATCATTCTGATTGGCCCTAATTTGGCAACCTGATTCAGTAGATGTGCATGCGGCCTATTCAGGAGGGTACACATGGTACAAAATGTCCGAATAAAATGTATTGTGCATAGCCATAGAGATAGATAGAGGACTCAACTTGGATATAACCCATTTTAGCATGGACATTGCAAGTGAGAGCTTCCACCATTTTTAAAGTAGTCAACTGGGTGATGATTCCTATTGGTTGGGAGCAATCCCCAATATTAGCTTAACACTTTTTTTTTTTCAAACACAAAAGGAGAATACAACCGACTACTTTAAAATGGAGATGGCAAGTGCAGAGCCATTGAGGCTGTCACATATGCCATAATAGCACAGATACAAGATGTGACCTCTTTCCATCTCTATGTGTAGACAGATATGTACGATCGTGTTAAACAGGTGCTGGAGGGCCACTCTAACCCCTTTATACCTGGTTTTAACACGCGTCCTTTTGTCTTGATCTTGTCCACATTCTGATTGTGACCACATTTTTAGACAGGTGTCACAGGAGGTTCGTGGCACCTTAATTGGGGAGGATGGGCTCCAGTGGAGGCTGCTGAGGGGAGGATGGCTCATAATAATGGCTTGAACGGCGCTAATGGAACGGCATCAAACACAAGGAAACCATGTATGTGGTGAATTTGAGTCCATTACTCATTCTACTCCAGCCATTACCACGAGGCTGTCCTCCCCAATTATGGTGCCACCAACCTCCTATGATGGGCTCATAGTAATGGCTGGAATGGAGTCTAACTCACCTGGCTCTAATTCACCTGGCTCTAACTCACTTGGCTCTAATTCACCTGGCTCTAACTCACCTGGCTCTAATTCACCTGGCTCTAACTCACTTGGCTCTAACTCACCTGGCTCTAACTTACTTGGCTCTAACTCACCTGTCTCTAACTCACTTGGCTCTAACTCACCTGTCTCTAACTCAACTGGCTCTAACTCACTTGGCTCTAACTCACCTGGCTCTAACTCACCTGGCTCTAATTCACCTGTCTCTAACTCACCTGGCTTTAATTCACTTGGCTCTAACTCACCTGGCTCTAATTCACCTGTCTCTAACACACCTGTCTCTAACTCACCTGTCTCTAACTCACCTGGCTCTAACTCACCTGGCTCTAATTCACCTGGCTCTAACTCACCTGGCTCTAACTCACCTGTCTCTAACTCACCTGGCTCTAATTCACCTGTCTCTAACTCACCTGGCTTTAATTCACTTGGCTCTAACTCACCTGGCTCTAATTCACCTGTCTCTAACTCACCTGGCTCTAACTCACCTGTCTCTAACTCACCTGTCTCTAACTCATCTGGCTCTAACCCACCTGGCTCTAATTCACCTGTCTCTAACTCACCTGGCTCTAACTCACCTGGCTTTAATATACTTGGCTCTAACTCACCTGGCTCTAATTCACCTGTCTCTAACTCACTTGTCTCTAACTCACCTGGCTCTAACTCACCTGGCTCTAACTCACCTGGCTCTAATTCACCTGGCTCTAACTCACCTGGCTCTAACTCACCTGGCTCTAACTCACCTGGCTCTAACTCACCTGGCTCTAATTCACCTGGCTCTAACTCACCTGGCTCTAACTCACCTGGCTCTAACTCACCTGGCTCTAACTCACCTGGCTCTAATTCACCTGTCTCTAACTCACTTGTCTCTAACTCACCTGGCTCTAACTCACCTGGCTCTAACTCACCTGGCTCTAATTCACCTGGCTCTAATTCACCTGGCTCTAACTCACCTGGCTCTAACTCACCTGGCTCTAACTCACCTGGCTCTAATTCACCTGGCTCTAACTCACCTGGCTTTAATTCACTTGGCTCTAACTCACCTGGCTCTAATTCACCTGTCTCTAACACACCTGTCTCTAACTCACCTGTCTCTAACTCACCTGGCTCTAACTCACCTGGCTCTAATTCACCTGGCTCTAACTCACCTGGCTCTAACTCACCTGTCTCTAACTCACCTGGCTCTAATTCACCTGTCTCTAACTCACCTGGCTTTAATTCACTTGGCTCTAACTCACCTGGCTCTAATTCACCTGTCTCTAACTCACCTGGCTCTAACTCACCTGTCTCTAACTCACCTGTCTCTAACTCATCTGGCTCTAACCCACCTGGCTCTAATTCACCTGTCTCTAACTCACCTGGCTCTAACTCACCTGGCTTTAATATACTTGGCTCTAACTCACCTGGCTCTAATTCACCTGTCTCTAACTCACTTGTCTCTAACTCACCTGGCTCTAACTCACCTGGCTCTAACTCACCTGGCTCTAATTCACCTGGCTCTAATTCACCTGGCTCTAACTCACCTGGCTCTAACTCACCTGGCTCTAACTCACCTGGCTCTAACTCACCTGGCTCTAATTCACCTGGCTCTAACTCACCTGGCTCTAACTCACCTGGCTCTAACTCACCTGGCTCTAACTCACCTGGCTCTAATTCACCTGTCTCTAACTCACCTGGCTCTAACTCACCTGGCTTTAATTCACTTGGCTCTAACTCACCTGGCTCTAATTCACCTGTCTCTAACTCACTTGTCTCTAACTCACCTGGCTCTAACTCACCTGGCTCTAACTCACCTGGCTCTAATTCACCTGGCTCTAACTCACCTGGCTCTAACTCACCTGGCTCTAACTCACCTGGCTCTAACTCACCTGGCTCTAATTCACCTGGCTCTAACTCACCTGGCTCTAACTCACCTGGCTCTAACTCACCTGTCTCTAACTCACCTGGCTCTAACTCACCTGCACTCACCTGTCTCTAACTCACCTGTCTCTAACTCACCTGGCTCTAACTCACTTGGCTCTAACTCACCTGGCTCTAATTCACCTGGCTCTAACCCACCTGGCTCTAACTCACCTGGCTCTAACTCACCTGGCTCTAATTCACCTGTCTCTAACTCACCTGGCTCTAACTCACCTGGCTTTAATTCACTTGGCTCTAACTCACCTGGCTCTAATTCACCTGTCTCTAACTCACTTGTCTCTAACTCACCTGGCTCTAACTCACCTGGCTCTAACTCACCTGGCTCTAATTCACCTGGCTCTAACTCACCTGGCTCTAACTCACCTGGCTCTAACTCACCTGGCTCTAACTCACCTGGCTCTAACTCACCTGGCTCTAATTCACCTGGCTCTAACTCACCTGGCTCTAACTCACCTGGCTCTAACTCACCTGTCTCTAACTCACCTGGCTCTAACTCACCTGCACTCACTTGGCTCTAACTCACATGTCTCTAACTCACCTGTCTCTAACTCACCTGGCTCTAACTCACTTGGCTCTAACTCACCTGGCTCTAATTCACCTGGCTCTAACCCACCTGGCTCTAACTCACTTGGCTCTAACTCACCTGTCTCTAACCCACCTGTCTCTAACTCACCTGGCTCTAACCCACCTGGCTCTAACCCACCTGTCTCTAACTCACCTGGCTCTAACCTACCTGGCTCTAACCCACCTGGCTCTAACCCACCTGCACTCACCTGGCTCTAACCTACCTGGCTCTAACCCACCTGGCTCTAACCCACCTGGCTCTAACTCACCTGTCTCTAACTCACCTACTCACCTGTCTCTAACTCACCTGGCTCTAACCTACCTGGCTCTAACTCACCTGTCTCTAACTCACCTGGCTATAACCTACCTGGCTCTAACCCACCTGGCTCTAACCCACCTGGCTCTAACCTACCTGGCTCTAACCCACCTGGCTCTAACCTACCTGGCTCTAACTCACCTGGCTCTAACTCACCTGGCTCTAACCTACCTGGCTCTAACCCACCTGGCTCTAACCCACCTGGCTCTAACCTACCTGGCTCTAACTCACCTGGCTCTAACCTACCTGGCTCTAACCTACCTGGCTCTAACTCACCTGGCTCTAACCTACCTGGCTCTAACCCACCTGGCTCTAACCCACCTGCACTCACCTGGCTCTAACCTACCTGGCTCTAACCCACCTGGCTCTAACCCACCTGGCTCTAACTCACCTGTCTCTAACTCACCTACTCACCTGTCTCTAACTCACCTGGCTCTAACCTACCTGGCTCTAACTCACCTGTCTCTAACTCACCTGGCTATAACCTACCTGGCTCTAACCCACCTGGCTCTAACCCACCTGGCTCTAACCTACCTGGCTCTAACCCACCTGGCTCTAACCTACCTGGCTCTAACTCACCTGGCTCTAACTCACCTGGCTCTAACCTACCTGGCTCTAACCCACCTGGCTCTAACCCACCTGGCTCTAACCTACCTGGCTCTAACTCACCTGGCTCTAACTCACCTGGCTCTAACCTACCTGGCTCTAACCCACCTGGCTCTAACCCACCTGGCTCTAACCTACCTGGCTCTAACTCACCTGGCTCTAACCTACCTGGCTCTAACCTACCTGGCTCTAACTCACCTGGCTCTAACCTACCTGGCTCTAACTCACCTACTCACCTGGCTCTAACCTACCTGGCTCTAACCCACCTGGCTCTAACCCACCTGGCTCTAACCTACCTGGCTCTAACTCACCTGGCTCTAACCTACCTGGCTCTAACCTACCTGGCTCTAACTCACCTGGCTCTAACCTACCTGGCTCTAACTCACCTACTCACCTGGCTCTAACCTACCTGGCTCTAACCTACCTGGCTCTAACCCACCTGGCTCTAACCTACCTGTCTCTAACCCACCTGGCTCTAACCTACCTGGCTCTAACTCACCTGGCTCTAACCTACCTGGCTCTAACTCACCTACTCACCTGGCTCTAACCTACCTGGCTCTAACCCACCTGGCTCTAACCTACCTGTCTCTAACTCACCTGGCTCTAACTCACCTGGCTCTAACTCACCTGGCTCTAACCTACCTGGCTCTAACCCACCTGGCTCTAACCCACCTGGCTCTAACCTACCTGTCTCTAACCCACCTGGCTCTAACTCACCTGTCTCTAACCTACCTGGCTCTAACCCACCTGGCTCTAACCTACCTGTCTCTAACCCACCTGGCTCTAACTCACCTGTCTCTAACCTACCTGGCTCTAACTCACCTGGCTCTAACCCACCTGTCTCTAACCTACCTGGCTCTAACTCACCTGGCTCTAACCTACCTGGCTCTAACCCACCTGGCTCTAATTCACCTGTCTCTAACTCACCTGGCTCTAACTCACCTGGCTCTAACTCACCTGGCTCTAACTCACCTGTCTCTAACTCACCTGGCTCTAATTCACCTGTCTCTAACTCACCTGGCTCTAACTCACCTGTCTCTAACTCACCTGGCTCTAACTCACCTGGCTCTAACTCACCTGGCTCTAACTCACCTGTCTCTAACTCACCTGGCTCTAACTCACCTGTCTCTAACTCACCTGGCTCTAACTCACCTGGCTCTAACTCACCTGGCTCTAACTCACCTGTCTCTAACTCACCTGGCTCTAACTCACCTGGCTCTAACTCACCTGGCTCTAACTCACCTGGCTCTAACTCACCTGGCTCTAACTCACCTGGCTCTAACTCACCTGGCTCTAACTCACCTGGCTCTAACTCACCTGTCTCTAACTCACTTGGCTCTAACCCACCTGGCTCTAACCTACCTGGCTCTAACTCACCTGGCTCTAACCTACCTGGCTCTAACCTACCTGGCTCTAACTCACCTGGCTCTAACCTACCTGGCTCTAACTCACCTACTCACCTGGCTCTAACCTACCTGGCTCTAACCCACCTGGCTCTAACCCACCTGGCTCTAACCTACCTGGCTCTAACTCACCTGGCTCTAACCTACCTGGCTCTAACTCACCTACTCACCTGGCTCTAACCTACCTGGCTCTAACTCACCTGGCTCTAACTCACCTGGCTCTAACCTACCTGGCTCTAACCCACCTGGCTCTAACCCACCTGGCTCTAACCTACCTGGCTCTAACTCACCTGGCTCTAACTCACCTGGCTCTAACCTACCTGGCTCTAACCCACCTGGCTCTAACCCACCTGGCTCTAACCTACCTGGCTCTAACTCACCTGGCTCTAACCTACCTGGCTCTAACCCACCTGGCTCTAACTCACCTGGCTCTAACCTACCTGGCTCTAACTCACCTACTCACCTGGCTCTAACCTACCTGGCTCTAACCCACCTGGCTCTAACCCACCTGGCTCTAACCTACCTGGCTCTAACTCACCTGGCTCTAACCTACCTGGCTCTAACCTACCTGGCTCTAACTCACCTGGCTCTAACCTACCTGGCTCTAACTCACCTACTCACCTGGCTCTAACCTACCTGGCTCTAACATACCTGGCTCTAACCCACCTGGCTCTAACCTACCTGTCTCTAACCCACCTGGCTCTAACCTACCTGGCTCTAACTCACCTGGCTCTAACCTACCTGGCTCTAACTCACCTACTCACCTGGCTCTAACCTACCTGGCTCTAACCTACCTGGCTCTAACCCACCTGGCTCTAACCTACCTGTCTCTAACTCACCTGGCTCTAACTCACCTGGCTCTAACTCACCTGGCTCTAACCTACCTGGCTCTAACCCACCTGGCTCTAACCTACCTGGCTCTAACCCACCTGGCTCTAACCTACCTGTCTCTAACCCACCTGGCTCTAACTCACCTGTCTCTAACCTACCTGGCTCTAACCCACCTGGCTCTAACCTACCTGTCTCTAACCCACCTGGCTCTAACTCACCTGTCTCTAACCTACCTGGCTCTAACTCACCTGGCTCTAACCCACCTGTCTCTAACCTACCTGGCTCTAACTCACCTGGCTCTAACCTACCTGGCTCTAACCCACCTGGCTCTAATTCACCTGTCTCTAACTCACCTGGCTCTAACTCACCTGGCTCTAACTCACCTGGCTCTAACTCACCTGTCTCTAACTCACCTGGCTCTAATTCACCTGTCTCTAACTCACCTGGCTCTAACTCACCTGTCTCTAACTCACCTGTCTCTAACTCACCTGGCTCTAACTCACCTGGCTCTAACTCACCTGGCTCTAACTCACCTGGCTCTAACTCACCTGGCTCTAACTCACCTGGCTCTAACTCACCTGTCTCTAACTCACCTGGCTCTAACTCACCTGGCTCTAACTCACCTGGCTCTAACTCACCTGGCTCTAACTCACCTGTCTCTAACTTACTTGGCTCTAACCCACCTGGCTCTAACTCATCTGGCGACAGAGCTTTCTACACTACCAAGTGGTAAGGAAAGTCAACTAGGAGACATGTAAAGTGTTGGTCCCATGTTTCATGAGCTGAAATAAAAGATCCCATAAATGTTCCATACGCACAAAGAGCTTATTTCTCTCCAATTCTGTGCACATAGTTGTTTACATCCCTGTTAGTGAGCATTTCTCTTTTGCCAAGATAGTCCATCCACCTGACCGGTGTGGCATATCAAGAAGCTGATTAAATGGCTCGCTGGGGACAATAAAAGGCCACTCTAAAAATGGTGCGCTAAGGAGTATTTATGTCTGTAATAAAGCCCTTTTGTGGGGAAAAACTCTTTCTGATTGGGTGGACCTATGCCCACCCATGCCCACCACTGCCCAGTCATGTGAAATCCATAGATTAGGGACTAATTAATTTAATTTAATTGACTGATTTCCTTATATGAACTGTAACTCAGTAAAACCGTTGAAATTGTTGCATGTTGCGTTTCTATTTTTGTTCAGTGTATGTTTGTACTGTCAGTCTACCCAGGGTGGTAACCATAGAAACCAGAGTTGTTGCTTCCATTAAGTCATGTTGACAGTAAATTGATTTCGTAGAGGTATAAAACCTCTCTGGTGAAATTCAATAGATATGAAACACAGATGAAGATGAAGATGATGACCAGTAGTAATTACTCATATGTATTCTGATTTAAATATCAGTTTTATTTGTCATGTTTAGGTATTAAAAATACATGTAGAAAAATATACCAAACAAATTTCATACACAAGATAGGAATCTCATACCCGAGAAGAATGTTAGGGGCACATCTGGCAATAAACACTTTTCTAGGTGAATAATTTTTCTAGACTATTGTGGCAATACTATGGTTGTTACAGAAGCAAAGGTGATCAAAGAGATCCCAGGGAAGGAGTAGGCAACCCTGATCCCGGAGAGACGCAGGCACTTCATGTTTTTGATTTAACCGACCTGGAATGCCAGGTGGGATGGTTTTAGGCTCACTGGACTGATTCATTAGCTCAGTGGGTCGGGCGAGGTGGCTAGTTGGGACAACATCCTGGCTCTCCAGGAACAGGGTTGGTTGCCTACCCCTGTGCTGGTGCATGGGGTTTTCATATCCTACCCTACGAGGCCCGGAGCCTGAGGATCTTCTGTTCTACCTGATTATTAATAGCACCCACCTGGTGGCCCAGGTTTAAACAGCAGGTCTAGAGATGAATTTGAAGGTGCTAGGGAAGCCCAACACGTATTAAACAGCAGGTCTAGAGATGAATTTGAAGGTGCTAGGGAAGCCCAACACGTATTAAACAGCAGGTCTAGAGATGAATTTGAAGGTGCTAGGGAAGCCCAACACGTATTAAACAGCAGGTCTAGAGATGAATTTTGAAGGTGCTAGGGAAGCCCAACACGTATTAAACAGCAGGTCTAGAGATGAATTTGAAGGTGCTAGGGAAGCCCAACACGTATTAAACAGCAGGTCTAGAGATGAATTTGAAGGTGCTAGGGAAGCCCAACACGTATTAAACAGCAGGTCTAGAGATGAATTTGAAGGTGCTAGGGAAGCCCAACACGTATTAAACAGCAGGTCTAGAGATGAATTTGAAGGTGCTAGGGAAGCCCAACACGTGTTAAACAGCAGGTCTAGAGATGAATTTGAAGGTGCTAGGGAAGCCCAACACGTATTAAACAGCAGGTCTAGAGATGAATTTGAAGGTGCTAGGGAAGCCCAACACGTGTTAAACAGCAGGTCTAGAGATGAATTTGAAGGTGCTAGGGAAGCCCAACACGTATTAAACAGCAGGTCTAGAGATGAATTTGAAGGTGCTAGGGAAGCCCAACACGAATTAAACAGCAGGTCTAGAGATGAATTTGAAGGTGCTAGGGAAGCCCAACACGTATTAAACAGCAGGTCTAGAGAGGAATTTGAAGGTGCTAGGGAAGCCCAACACGTATTAAACAGCAGGTCTAGAGATTATTTTGAAGGTGCTAGGGAATCCCAACACGTATTAAACAGCAGGTCTAGAGATGAATTTGAAGGTGCTATGGAAGCCCAACACGTATTAAACAGCAGGTCTAGAGATGAATTTGATGGTGCTAGGGAAGCCCAACACAAATTAAACAGCAGGTCTAGAGATGAATTTGAAGGTGCTAGGGAAGCCCAACACGTATTAAACAGCAGGTCTAGAGATTAATTTGAAGGTGCTAGGGAAGCCCAACACATGTTAAACAGCAGGTCTATAGATGAATTTGAAGGTGCTAGGGAAGCCCAACACGTATTAAACAGCAGGTCTAGAGATGAATTTGAAGGTGCTAAGGAAGGCCAACACGTATTAAACAGCAGGTCTAGAGTTGAATTTGAAGGTGCTAGGGAAGCCCAACACGTACTAAACAGCAGGTCTAGAGATGAATTTGAAGGTGCTAGGGAAGCCCAACACGTATTAAACAGCAGGTCTAGAGATGAATTTGAAGGTGCTAGGGAAGCCCAACACGTATTAAACAGCAGGTCTAGAGATGAATTTGAAGGTGCTAGGGAAGCCCAACACGTATTAAACAGCAGGTCTAGAGATGAATTTGAAGGTGCTAGGGAAGCCCAACACGTGTTAAACAGCAGGTCTAGAGATGAATTTGAAGGTGCTAGGGAAGCCCAACACGTATTAAACAGCAGGTCTAGAGATGAATTTGAAGGTGCTAGGGAAGCCCAACACGTGTTAAACAGCAGGTCTAGAGATGAATTTGAAGGTGCTAGGGAAGCCCAACACGTATTAAACAGCAGGTCTAGAGATGAATTTGAAGGTGCTAGGGAAGCCCAACACGAATTAAACAGCAGGTCTAGAGATGAATTTGAAGGTGCTAGGGAAGCCCAACACGTATTAAACAGCAGGTCTAGAGAGGAATTTGAAGGTGCTAGGGAAGCCCAACACGTATTAAACAGCAGGTCTAGAGATTATTTTGAAGGTGCTAGGGAATCCCAACACGTATTAAACAGCAGGTCTAGAGATGAATTTGAAGGTGCTATGGAAGCCCAACACGTATTAAACAGCAGGTCTAGAGATGAATTTGATGGTGCTAGGGAAGCCCAACACATATTAAACAGCAGGTCTAGAGATGAATTTGAAGGTGCTAGGGAAGCCCAACACGTATTAAACAGCAGGTCTAGAGATTAATTTGAAGGTGCTAGGGAAGCCCAACACGTGTTAAACAGCAGGTCTATAGATGAATTTGAAGGTGCTAGGGAAGCCCAACACGTATTAAACAGCAGGTCTAGAGATGAATTTGAAGGTGCTAAGGAAGGCCAACACGTATTAAACAGCAGGTCTAGAGTTGAATTTGAAGGTGCTAGGGAAGCCCAACACGTACTAAACAGCAGGTCTAGAGATGAATTTGAAGGTGCTAGGGAAGCCCAACACGTATTAAACAGCAGGTCTAGAGATGAATTTGAAGGTGCTAGGGAAGCCCAACACGTATTAAACAGCAGGTCTAGAGATGAATTTGAAGGTGCAAGGGAAGCCCAACACGTATTAAACAGCAGGTCTAGAGTTGAATTTGAAGGTGCTAGGGAAGCCCAACACGTATTAAACAGCAGGTCTAGAGATTAATTTGAAGGTGCTAGGGAAGCCCAACACGTATTAAACAGCAGGTCTAGAGATGAATTTGAAGGTGCTAGGGAAGCCCAACACGTATTAAACAGCAGGTCTAGAGATTAATTTTGAAGGTGCTAGGGAAGCCCAACACGTATTAAACAGCAGGTCTAGAGATGAATTTGAAGGTGCTAGGGAAGCCCAACACGTATTAAACAGCAGGTCTAGAGATGAATTTGAAGGTGCTAGGGAAGCCCAACACGTATTAAACAGCAGGTCTAGAGATGAATTTGAAGGTGCTAGGGAAGCCCAACACGTATTAAACAGCAGGTCTAGAGATGAATTTGAAGGTGCTAGGGAAGCCCAACACGTGTTAAACAGCAGGTCTAGAGATGAATTTGAAGGTGCTAGGGAAGCCCAACACGTATTAAACAGCAGGTATAGAGATGAATTTGAAGGTGCTAGGGAAGCCCAACACGTATTAAACAGCAGGTCTAGAGATGAATTTGAAGGTGCTAGGGAAGCCCAACACGTGTTAAACAGCAGGTCTAGAGATGAATTTGAAGGTGCTAGGGAAGCCCAACACGTATTAAACAGCAGGTCTAGAGATGAATTTGAAGGTGCTAGGGAAGCCCAACACGTATTAAACAGCAGGTCTAGAGATGAATTTGAAGGTGCTAGGGAAGCCCAACACGTATTAAACAGCAGGTCTAGAGTGGAATTTGAAGGTGCTAGGGAAGCCCAACACGTATTAAACAGCAGGTCTAGAGATGAATTTGAAGGTGCTAGGGAAGCCCAACACGTGTTAAACAGCAGGTCTAGAGATTATTTTGAAGGTGCTAGGGAATCCCAACACGTATTAAACAGCAGGTCTAGAGATGAATTTGAAGGTGCTATGGAAGCCCAACACGTATTAAACAGCAGGTCTATAGATGAATTTGAAGGTGCTAGGGAAGCCCAACACGTATTAAACAGCAGGTCTAGAGATGAATTTGAAGGTGCTAAGGAAGGCCAACACGTATTAAACAGCAGGTCTAGAGTTGAATTTGAAGGTGCTAGGGAAGCCCAACACGTACTAAACAGCAGGTCTAGAGATGAATTTGAAGGTGCTAGGGAAGCCCAACACGTATTAAACAGCAGGTCTAGAGATGAATTTGAAGGTGCTAGGGAAGCCCAACACGTATTAAACAGCAGGTCTAGAGATGAATTTGAAGGTGCTAGGGAAGCCCAACACGTATTAAACAGCAGGTCTAGAGTTGAATTTGAAGGTGCTAGGGAAGCCCAACACGTATTAAACAGCAGGTCTAGAGATGAATTTGAAGGTGCTAGGGAAGCCCAACACGTATTAAACAGCAGGTCTAGAGATGAATTTGAAGGTGCTAGGGAAGCCCAACACGTATAAAACAGCAGGTCTAGAGATGAATTTGAAGGTGCTAGGGAAGCCCAACACGTGTTAAACAGCAGGTCTAGAGATGAATTTGAAGGTGCTAGGGAAGCCCAACACGTGTTAAACAGCAGGTCTATAGATGAATTTGAAGGTGCTAGGGAAGCCCAACACGTATTAAACAGCAGGTCTAGAGATGAATTTGAAGGTGCTAAGGAAGGCCAACACGTATTAAACAGCAGGTCTAGAGTTGAATTTGAAGGTGCTAGGGAAGCCCAACACGTACTAAACAGCAGGTCTAGAGATGAATTTGAAGGTGCTAGGGAAGCCCAACACGTATTAAACAGCAGGTCTAGAGATGAATTTGAAGGTGCTAGGGAAGCCCAACACGTATTAAACAGCAGGTCTAGAGATGAATTTGAAGGTGCTAGGGAAGCCCAACACGTATTAAACAGCAGGTCTAGAGTTGAATTTGAAGGTGCTAGGGAAGCCCAACACGTATTAAACAGCAGGTCTAGAGATGAATTTGAAGGTGCTAGGGAAGCCCAACACGTATTAAACAGCAGGTCTAGAGATGAATGTGAAGGTGCTAGGGAAGCCCAACACGTATTAAACAGCAGGTCTAGAGATGAATTTGAAGGTGCTAGGGAAGCCCAACACGTATTAAACAGCAGGTCTAGAGATGAATTTGAAGGTGCTAGGGAAGCCCAACACGTGTTAAACAGCAGGTCTAGAGATGAATTTGAAGGTGCTAGGGAAGCCCAACACGTATTAAACAGCAGGTCTAGAGATGAATTTGAAGGTGCTAGGGAAGCCCAACATGTATTAAACAGCAGGTCTAGAGATGAATTTGAAGGTGCTAGGGAAGCCCAATACGTGTTAAACAGCAGGTCTAGAGATGAATTTGAAGGTGCTAGGGAAGCCCAACACGTATTAAACAGCAGGTCTAGAGATGAATTTGAAGGTGCTAGGGAAGCCCAACACGTATTAAACAGCAGGTCTAGAGATGAATTTGAAGGTGCTAGGGAAGCCCAACACGTATTAAACAGCAGGTCTAGAGATGAATTTGAAGGTGCTAGGGAAGCCCAACACGTATTAAACAGCAGGTCTAGAGATTATTTTGAAGGTGCTAGGGAATCCCAACACGTATTAAACAGCAGGTCTAGAGATGAATTTGAAGGTGCTAGGGAAGCCCAACACGTATTAAACAGCAGGTCTAGAGATTATTTTGAAGGTGCTAGGGAATCCCAACACGTATTAAACAGCAGTCTAGAGATGAATTTGAAGGTGCTATGGAAGCCCAACACGTATTAAACAGCAGGTCTAGAGATGAATTTGATGGTGCTAGGGAAGCCCAACACATATTAAACAGCAGGTCTAGAGATGAATTTGAAGGTGCTAGGGAAGCCCAACATGTATTTAACAGCAGGTCTAGAGATGAATTTGAAGGTGCTAGGGAAGCCCAACACGTATTAAACAGCAGGTCTAGAGATGAATTTGAAGGTGCTAGGGAAGCCCAACACGTATAAAACAGCAGGTCTAGAGATGAAATTGAAGGTGCTAGGGAAGCCCAACACGTGTTAAACAGCAGGTCTAGAGATGAATTTGAAGGTGCTAGGGAAGCCCAACACGTGTTAAACAGCAGGTCTATAGATGAATTTGAAGGTGCTAGGGAAGCCCAACACGTATTAAACAGCAGGTCTAGAGATGAATTTGAAGGTGCTAAGGAAGCCCAACACGTGTTAAACAGCAGGTCTAGAGATGAATTTGAAGGTGCTAGGGAAGCCCAACACGTATTAAACAGCAGGTCTAGAGATGAATTTGAAGGTGCTAGGGAAGCCCAACACGTGTTAAACAGCAGGTCTAGAGATGAATTTGAAGGTGCTAGGGAAGCCCAACACGTATTAAACAGCAGGTCTAGAGATGAATTTGAAGGTGCTAGGGAAGCCCAACACGTATTAAACAGCAGGTCTAGAGATGAATTTGAAGGTGCTAGGGAAGCCCAACACGTATTAAACAGCAGGTCTAGAGATGAATTTGAAGGTGCTAGGGAAGCCCAACACGTATTAAACAGCAGGTCTAGAGATGAATTTGAAGGTGCTAGGGAAGCCCAACACGTATTAAACAGCAGGTCTAGAGTTGAATTTGAAGGTGCTAGGGAAGCCCAACACGTATTAAACAGCAGGTCTAGAGATGAATTTGAAGGTGCTAGGGAAGCCCAACACGTATTAAACAGCAGGTCTAGAGATGAATTTGAAGGTGCTAGGGAAGCCCAACACGTATTAAACAGCAGGTCTAGAGATGAATTTGAAGGTGCTAGGGAAGCCCAACACGTGTTAAACAGCAGGTCTAGAGATTATTTTGAAGGTGCTAGGGAATCCCAACACGTATTAAACAGCAGGTCTAGAGATGAATTTGAAGGTGCTATGGAAGCCCAACACGTATTAAACAGCAGGTCTAGAGATGAATTTGATGGTGCTAGGGAAGCCCAACACATATTAAACAGCAGGTCTAGAGATGAATTTGAAGGTGCTAGGGAAGCCCAACACGTATTAAACAGCAGGTCTAGAGATGAATTTGAAGGTGCTAGGGAAGCCCAACACGTATTAAACAGCAGGTCTAGAGATGAATTTGAAGGTGCTAGGGAAGCCCAACACGTATAAAACAGCAGGTCTAGAGATGAATTTGAAGGTGCTAGGGAAGCCCAACACGTGTTAAACAGCAGGTCTAGAGATGAATTTGAAGGTGCTAGGGAAGCCCAACACGTGTTAAACAGCAGGTCTATAGATGAATTTGAAGGTGCTAGGGAAGCCCAACACGTATTAAACAGCAGGTCTAGAGATGAATTTGAAGGTGCTAGGGAAGGCCAACACGTATTAAACAGCAGGTCTAGAGTTGAATTTGAAGGTGCTAGGGAAGCCCAACACGTACTAAACAGCAGGTCTAGAGATGAATTTGAAGGTGCTAGGGAAGCCCAACACGTATTAAACAGCAGGTCTAGAGATGAATTTGAAGGTGCTAGGGAAGCCCAACACGTATTAAACAGCAGGTCTAGAGATGAATTTGAAGGTGCTAGGGAAGCCCAACACGTATTAAACAGCAGGTCTAGAGTTGAATTTGAAGGTGCTAGGGAAGCCCAACACGTATTAAACAGCAGGTCTAGAGATGAATTTGAAGGTGCTAGGGAAGCCCAACACGTATTAAACAGCAGGTCTAGAGATGAATGTGAAGGTGCTAGGGAAGCCCAACACGTATTAAACAGCAGGTCTAGAGATGAATTTGAAGGTGCTAGGGAAGCCCAACATGTATTAAACAGCAGGTCTAGAGATGAATTTGAAGGTGCTAGGGAAGCCCAACACGTGTTAAACAGCAGGTCTAGAGATTATTTTGAAGGTGCTAGGGAATCCCAACACGTATTAAACAGCAGGTCTAGAGATGAATTTGAAGGTGCTATGGAAGCCCAACACGTATTAAACAGCAGGTCTAGAGATGAATTTGATGGTGCTAGGGAAGCCCAACACATATTAAACAGCAGGTCTAGAGATGAATTTGAAGGTGCTAGGGAAGCCCAACACGTATTAAACAGCAGGTCTAGAGATGAATTTGAAGGTGCTAGGGAAGCCCAACACGTATTAAACAGCAGGTCTAGAGATGAATTTGAAGGTGCTAGGGAAGCCCAACACGTATAAAACAGCAGGTCTAGAGATGAATTTGAAGGTGCTAGGGAAGCCCAACACGTGTTAAACAGCAGGTCTAGAGATGAATTTGAAGGTGCTAGGGAAGCCCAACACGTGTTAAACAGCAGGTCTATAGATGAATTTGAAGGTGCTAGGGAAGCCCAACACGTATTAAACAGCAGGTCTAGAGATGAATTTGAAGGTGCTAAGGAAGGCCAACACGTATTAAACAGCAGGTCTAGAGTTGAATTTGAAGGTGCTAGGGAAGCCCAACACGTACTAAACAGCAGGTCTAGAGATGAATTTGAAGGTGCTAGGGAAGCCCAACACGTATTAAACAGCAGGTCTAGAGATGAATTTGAAGGTGCTAGGGAAGCCCAACACGTATTAAACAGCAGGTCTAGAGATGAATTTGAAGGTGCTAGGGAAGCCCAACACGTATTAAACAGCAGGTCTAGAGTTGAATTTGAAGGTGCTAGGGAAGCCCAACACGTATTAAACAGCAGGTCTAGAGATGAATTTGAAGGTGCTAGGGAAGCCCAACACGTATTAAACAGCAGGTCTAGAGATGAATGTGAAGGTGCTAGGGAAGCCCAACACGTATTAAACAGCAGGTCTAGAGATGAATTTGAAGGTGCTAGGGAAGCCCAACACGTATTAAACAGCAGGTCTAGAGATGAATTTGAAAGTGCTAGGGAAGCCCAACACGTGTTAAACAGCAGGTCTAGAGATGAATTTGAAGGTGCTAGGGAAGCCCAACACGTATTAAACAGCAGGTCTAGAGATGAATTTGAAGGTGCTAGGGAAGCCCAACATGTATTAAACAGCAGGTCTAGAGATGAATTTGAAGGTGCTAGGGAAGCCCAATACGTGTTAAACAGCAGGTCTAGAGATGAATTTGAAGGTGCTAGGGAAGCCCAACACGTATTAAACAGCAGGTCTAGAGATGAATTTGAAGGTGCTAGGGAAGCCCAACACGTATTAAACAGCAGGTCTAGAGATGAATTTGAAGGTGCTAGGGAAGCCCAACACGTATTAAACAGCAGGTCTAGAGATGAATTTGAAGGTGCTAGGGAAGCCCAACACGTATTAAACAGCAGGTCTAGAGATTATTTTGAAGGTGCTAGGGAATCCCAACACGTATTAAACAGCAGGTCTAGAGATGAATTTGAAGGTGCTAGGGAAGCCCAACACGTATTAAACAGCAGGTCTAGAGATGAATTTGTAGGTGCTAGGGAAGCCCAACACGTATTAAACAGCAGCTCTAGAGATGAATTTGAAGGTGCTAGGGAAGCCCAACACGTATAAAACAGCTGGTCTAGAGATGAATTTGAAGGTGCTAGGGAAGCCCAACACGTGTTAAACAGCAGGTCTAGAGATGAATTTGAAGGTGCTAGGGAAGCCCAACACGTGTTAAACAGCAGGTCTATAGATGAATTTGAAGGTGCTAGGGAAGCCCAACACGTATTAAACAGCAGGTCTAGAGATGAATTTGAAGGTGCTAAGGAAGCCCAACACGTATTAAACAGCAGGTCTAGAGTTGAATTTGAAGGTGCTAGGGAAGCCCAACACGTACTAAACAGCAGGTCTAGAGATGAATTTGAAGGTGCTAGGGAAGCCCCACGTATTAAACAGCAGGTCTAGAGATGAATTTGAAGGTGCTAGGGAAGCCCAACACGTGTTAAACAGCAGGTCTAGAGATGAATTTGAAGGTGCTAGGGAAGCCCAACACGTATTAAACAGTAGGTCTAGAGATTAATTTGAAGGTGCTAGGGAAGCCCAACACGTATTAAACAGCAGGTCTAGAGATGAATTTGAAGGTGCTAGGGAAGCCCAACACGTATTAAACAGCAGGTCTAGAGATGAATTTGATGGTGCTAGGGAAGCCCAACACGTACTAAACAGCAGGTCTAGAGATGAATTTGAAGGTGCTAGGGAAGCCCAACACGTATTAAACAGCAGGTCTAGAGATTAATTTGAAGGTGCTAGGGAAGCCCAACACGTATTAAACAGCAGGTCTAGAGATGAATTTGAAGGTGCTAGGGAAGCCCAACACGTATTAAACAGCAGGTCTAGAGATGAATTTGATGGTGCTAGGGAAGCCCAACACGTACTAAACAGCAGGTCTAGAGATGAATTTGAAGGTGCTAGGGAAGCCCAACACATATTAAACAGCAGGTCTAGAGATGAATTTGAAGGTGCTAGGGAAGCCCAACACGTATTAAACAGCAGGTCTAGAGATGAATTTGAAGGTGCTAGGGAAGCCCAACACGTATTAAACAGCAGGTCTAGAGATGAATTTTGAAGGTGCTAGGGAAGCCCAACACGTATTAAACAGCAGGTCTAGAGATGAATTTGAAGGTGCTAGGGAAGCCCAACACGTATTAAACAGCAGGTCTAGAGATGAATTTGAAGTTGCTAGGGAAGCCCAACACGTATTAAACAGCAGGTCTAGAGATGAATTTGAAGGTGCTAGGGAAGCCCAACACGTATTAAACAGCAGGTCTAGAGATGAATTTGAAGGTGCTAGGGAAGCCCAACACGTGTTAAACAGCAGGTCTAGAGATGAATTTGAAGGTGCTAGGGAAGCCCAACACGTATTAAACAGCAGGTCTAGAGATGAATTTGAAGGTGCTAGGGAAGCCCAACACGTATTAAACAGCAGGTCTAGAGATGAATTTGAAGGTGCTAGGGAAGCCCAACACGTGTTAAACAGCAGGTCTAGACATTAATTTGAAGGTGCTAGGGAAGCCCAACACGTATTAAACAGCAGGTCTAGAGATGAATTTGAAGGTGCTAGGGAAGCCCAACACGTATTAAACAGCAGGTCTAGAGATGAATTTGAAGGTGCTAGGGAAGCCCAACACGTATTAAACAGCAGGTCTAGAGAGGAATTTGAAGGTGCTAGGGAAGCCCAACACGTATTAAACAGCAGGTCTAGAGATTATTTTGAAGGTGCTAGGGAATCCCAACACGTATTAAACAGCAGGTCTAGAGATGAATTTGAAGGTGCTATGGAAGCCCAACACGTATTAAACAGCAGGTCTAGAGATGAATTTGATGGTGCTAGGGAAGCCCAACACATATTAAACAGCAGGTCTAGAGATGAATTTGAAGGTGCTAGGGAAGCCCAACACGTATTAAACAGCAGGTCTAGAGATGAATTTGAAGGTGCTAGGGAAGCCCAACACGTATTAAACAGCAGGTCTAGAGATGAATTTGAAGGTGCTAGGGAAGCCCAACACGTATAAAACAGCAGGTCTAGAGATGAATTTGAAGGTGCTAGGGAAGCCCAACACGTGTTAAACAGCAGGTCTAGAGATGAATTTGAAGGTGCTAGGGAAGCCCAACACGTGTTAAACAGCAGGTCTAGAGATTATTTTGAAGGTGCTAGGGAATCCCAACACGTATTAAACAGCAGGTCTAGAGATGAATTTGAAGGTGCTATGGAAGCCCAACACGTATTAAACAGCAGGTCTAGAGATGAATTTGATGGTGCTAGGGAAGCCCAACACATATTAAACAGCAGGTCTAGAGATGAATTTGAAGGTGCTAGGGAAGCCCAACACGTATTAAACAGCAGGTCTAGAGATGAATTTGAAGGTGCTAGGGAAGCCCAACACGTATTAAACAGCAGGTCTAGAGATGAATTTGAAGGTGCTAGGGAAGCCCAACACGTATAAAACAGCAGGTCTAGAGATGAATTTGAAGGTGCTAGGGAAGCCCAACACGTGTTAAACAGCAGGTCTAGAGATGAATTTGAAGGTGCTAGGGAAGCCCAACACGTGTTAAACAGCAGGTCTATAGATGAATTTGAAGGTGCTAGGGAAGCCCAACACGTATTAAACAGCAGGTCTAGAGATGAATTTGAAGGTGCTAAGGAAGGCCAACACGTATTAAACAGCAGGTCTAGAGTTGAATTTGAAGGTGCTAGGGAAGCCCAACACGTACTAAACAGCAGGTCTAGAGATGAATTTGAAGGTGCTAGGGAAGCCCAACACGTATTAAACAGCAGGTCTAGAGATGAATTTGAAGGTGCTAGGGAAGCCCAACACGTATTAAACAGCAGGTCTAGAGATGAATTTGAAGGTGCTAGGGAAGCCCAACACGTATTAAACAGCAGGTCTAGAGTTGAATTTGAAGGTGCTAGGGAAGCCCAACACGTATTAAACAGCAGGTCTAGAGATGAATTTGAAGGTGCTAGGGAAGCCCAACACGTATTAAACAGCAGGTCTAGAGATGAATTTGAAGGTGCTAGGGAAGCCCAACACGTATAAAACAGCAGGTCTAGAGATGAATTTGAAGGTGCTAGGGAAGCCCAACACGTGTTAAACAGCAGGTCTAGAGATGAATTTGAAGGTGCTAGGGAAGCCCAACACGTGTTAAACAGCAGGTCTATAGATGAATTTGAAGGTGCTAGGGAAGCCCAACACGTATTAAACAGCAGGTCTAGAGATGAATTTGAAGGTGCTAAGGAAGGCCAACACGTATTAAACAGCAGGTCTAGAGTTGAATTTGAAGGTGCTAGGGAAGCCCAACACGTACTAAACAGCAGGTCTAGAGATGAATTTGAAGGTGCTAGGGAAGCCCAACACGTATTAAACAGCAGGTCTAGAGATGAATTTGAAGGTGCTAGGGAAGCCCAACACGTATTAAACAGCAGGTCTAGAGATGAATTTGAAGGTGCTAGGGAAGCCCAACACGTATTAAACAGCAGGTCTAGAGTTGAATTTGAAGGTGCTAGGGAAGCCCAACACGTATTAAACAGCAGGTCTAGAGATGAATTTGAAGGTGCTAGGGAAGCCCAACACGTATTAAACAGCAGGTCTAGAGATGAATGTGAAGGTGCTAGGGAAGCCCAACACGTATTAAACAGCAGGTCTAGAGATGAATTTGAAGGTGCTAGGGAAGCCCAACACGTATTAAACAGCAGGTCTAGAGATGAATTTGAAGGTGCTAGGGAAGCCCAACACGTGTTAAACAGCAGGTCTAGAGATGAATTTGAAGGTGCTAGGGAAGCCCAACACGTATTAAACAGCAGGTCTAGAGATGAATTTGAAGGTGCTAGGGAAGCCCAACATGTATTAAACAGCAGGTCTAGAGATGAATTTGAAGGTGCTAGGGAAGCCCAATACGTGTTAAACAGCAGGTCTAGAGATGAATTTGAAGGTGCTAGGGAAGCCCAACACGTATTAAACAGCAGGTCTAGAGATGAATTTGAAGGTGCTAGGGAAGCCCAACACGTATTAAACAGCAGGTCTAGAGATGAATTTGAAGGTGCTAGGGAAGCCCAACACGTATTAAACAGCAGGTCTAGAGATGAATTTGAAGGTGCTAGGGAAGCCCAACACGTATTAAACAGCAGGTCTAGAGATTATTTTGAAGGTGCTAGGGAATCCCAACACGTATTAAACAGCAGGTCTAGAGATGAATTTGAAGGTGCTAGGGAAGCCCAACACGTATTAAACAGCAGGTCTAGAGATTATTTTGAAGGTGCTAGGGAATCCCAACACGTATTAAACAGCAGTCTAGAGATGAATTTGAAGGTGCTATGGAAGCCCAACACGTATTAAACAGCAGGTCTAGAGATGAATTTGATGGTGCTAGGGAAGCCCAACACATATTAAACAGCAGGTCTAGAGATGAATTTGAAGGTGCTAGGGAAGCCCAACATGTATTTAACAGCAGGTCTAGAGATGAATTTGAAGGTGCTAGGGAAGCCCAACACGTATTAAACAGCAGGTCTAGAGATGAATTTGAAGGTGCTAGGGAAGCCCAACACGTATAAAACAGCAGGTCTAGAGATGAAATTGAAGGTGCTAGGGAAGCCCAACACGTGTTAAACAGCAGGTCTAGAGATGAATTTGAAGGTGCTAGGGAAGCCCAACACGTGTTAAACAGCAGGTCTATAGATGAATTTGAAGGTGCTAGGGAAGCCCAACACGTATTAAACAGCAGGTCTAGAGATGAATTTGAAGGTGCTAAGGAAGCCCAACACGTGTTAAACAGCAGGTCTAGAGATGAATTTGAAGGTGCTAGGGAAGCCCAACACGTATTAAACAGCAGGTCTAGAGATGAATTTGAAGGTGCTAGGGAAGCCCAACACGTGTTAAACAGCAGGTCTAGAGATGAATTTGAAGGTGCTAGGGAAGCCCAACACGTATTAAACAGCAGGTCTAGAGATGAATTTGAAGGTGCTAGGGAAGCCCAACACGTATTAAACAGCAGGTCTAGAGATGAATTTGAAGGTGCTAGGGAAGCCCAACACGTATTAAACAGCAGGTCTAGAGATGAATTTGAAGGTGCTAGGGAAGCCCAACACGTATTAAACAGCAGGTCTAGAGATGAATTTGAAGGTGCTAGGGAAGCCCAACACGTATTAAACAGCAGGTCTAGAGTTGAATTTGAAGGTGCTAGGGAAGCCCAACACGTATTAAACAGCAGGTCTAGAGATGAATTTGAAGGTGCTAGGGAAGCCCAACACGTATTAAACAGCAGGTCTAGAGATGAATTTGAAGGTGCTAGGGAAGCCCAACACGTATTAAACAGCAGGTCTAGAGATGAATTTGAAGGTGCTAGGGAAGCCCAACACGTGTTAAACAGCAGGTCTAGAGATTATTTTGAAGGTGCTAGGGAATCCCAACACGTATTAAACAGCAGGTCTAGAGATGAATTTGAAGGTGCTATGGAAGCCCAACACGTATTAAACAGCAGGTCTAGAGATGAATTTGATGGTGCTAGGGAAGCCCAACACATATTAAACAGCAGGTCTAGAGATGAATTTGAAGGTGCTAGGGAAGCCCAACACGTATTAAACAGCAGGTCTAGAGATGAATTTGAAGGTGCTAGGGAAGCCCAACACGTATTAAACAGCAGGTCTAGAGATGAATTTGAAGGTGCTAGGGAAGCCCAACACGTATAAAACAGCAGGTCTAGAGATGAATTTGAAGGTGCTAGGGAAGCCCAACACGTGTTAAACAGCAGGTCTAGAGATGAATTTGAAGGTGCTAGGGAAGCCCAACACGTGTTAAACAGCAGGTCTATAGATGAATTTGAAGGTGCTAGGGAAGCCCAACACGTATTAAACAGCAGGTCTAGAGATGAATTTGAAGGTGCTAGGGAAGGCCAACACGTATTAAACAGCAGGTCTAGAGTTGAATTTGAAGGTGCTAGGGAAGCCCAACACGTACTAAACAGCAGGTCTAGAGATGAATTTGAAGGTGCTAGGGAAGCCCAACACGTATTAAACAGCAGGTCTAGAGATGAATTTGAAGGTGCTAGGGAAGCCCAACACGTATTAAACAGCAGGTCTAGAGATGAATTTGAAGGTGCTAGGGAAGCCCAACACGTATTAAACAGCAGGTCTAGAGTTGAATTTGAAGGTGCTAGGGAAGCCCAACACGTATTAAACAGCAGGTCTAGAGATGAATTTGAAGGTGCTAGGGAAGCCCAACACGTATTAAACAGCAGGTCTAGAGATGAATGTGAAGGTGCTAGGGAAGCCCAACACGTATTAAACAGCAGGTCTAGAGATGAATTTGAAGGTGCTAGGGAAGCCCAACATGTATTAAACAGCAGGTCTAGAGATGAATTTGAAGGTGCTAGGGAAGCCCAACACGTGTTAAACAGCAGGTCTAGAGATTATTTTGAAGGTGCTAGGGAATCCCAACACGTATTAAACAGCAGGTCTAGAGATGAATTTGAAGGTGCTATGGAAGCCCAACACGTATTAAACAGCAGGTCTAGAGATGAATTTGATGGTGCTAGGGAAGCCCAACACATATTAAACAGCAGGTCTAGAGATGAATTTGAAGGTGCTAGGGAAGCCCAACACGTATTAAACAGCAGGTCTAGAGATGAATTTGAAGGTGCTAGGGAAGCCCAACACGTATTAAACAGCAGGTCTAGAGATGAATTTGAAGGTGCTAGGGAAGCCCAACACGTATAAAACAGCAGGTCTAGAGATGAATTTGAAGGTGCTAGGGAAGCCCAACACGTGTTAAACAGCAGGTCTAGAGATGAATTTGAAGGTGCTAGGGAAGCCCAACACGTGTTAAACAGCAGGTCTATAGATGAATTTGAAGGTGCTAGGGAAGCCCAACACGTATTAAACAGCAGGTCTAGAGATGAATTTGAAGGTGCTAAGGAAGGCCAACACGTATTAAACAGCAGGTCTAGAGTTGAATTTGAAGGTGCTAGGGAAGCCCAACACGTACTAAACAGCAGGTCTAGAGATGAATTTGAAGGTGCTAGGGAAGCCCAACACGTATTAAACAGCAGGTCTAGAGATGAATTTGAAGGTGCTAGGGAAGCCCAACACGTATTAAACAGCAGGTCTAGAGATGAATTTGAAGGTGCTAGGGAAGCCCAACACGTATTAAACAGCAGGTCTAGAGTTGAATTTGAAGGTGCTAGGGAAGCCCAACACGTATTAAACAGCAGGTCTAGAGATGAATTTGAAGGTGCTAGGGAAGCCCAACACGTATTAAACAGCAGGTCTAGAGATGAATGTGAAGGTGCTAGGGAAGCCCAACACGTATTAAACAGCAGGTCTAGAGATGAATTTGAAGGTGCTAGGGAAGCCCAACACGTATTAAACAGCAGGTCTAGAGATGAATTTGAAAGTGCTAGGGAAGCCCAACACGTGTTAAACAGCAGGTCTAGAGATGAATTTGAAGGTGCTAGGGAAGCCCAACACGTATTAAACAGCAGGTCTAGAGATGAATTTGAAGGTGCTAGGGAAGCCCAACATGTATTAAACAGCAGGTCTAGAGATGAATTTGAAGGTGCTAGGGAAGCCCAATACGTGTTAAACAGCAGGTCTAGAGATGAATTTGAAGGTGCTAGGGAAGCCCAACACGTATTAAACAGCAGGTCTAGAGATGAATTTGAAGGTGCTAGGGAAGCCCAACACGTATTAAACAGCAGGTCTAGAGATGAATTTGAAGGTGCTAGGGAAGCCCAACACGTATTAAACAGCAGGTCTAGAGATGAATTTGAAGGTGCTAGGGAAGCCCAACACGTATTAAACAGCAGGTCTAGAGATTATTTTGAAGGTGCTAGGGAATCCCAACACGTATTAAACAGCAGGTCTAGAGATGAATTTGAAGGTGCTAGGGAAGCCCAACACGTATTAAACAGCAGGTCTAGAGATGAATTTGTAGGTGCTAGGGAAGCCCAACACGTATTAAACAGCAGCTCTAGAGATGAATTTGAAGGTGCTAGGGAAGCCCAACACGTATAAAACAGCTGGTCTAGAGATGAATTTGAAGGTGCTAGGGAAGCCCAACACGTGTTAAACAGCAGGTCTAGAGATGAATTTGAAGGTGCTAGGGAAGCCCAACACGTGTTAAACAGCAGGTCTATAGATGAATTTGAAGGTGCTAGGGAAGCCCAACACGTATTAAACAGCAGGTCTAGAGATGAATTTGAAGGTGCTAAGGAAGCCCAACACGTATTAAACAGCAGGTCTAGAGTTGAATTTGAAGGTGCTAGGGAAGCCCAACACGTACTAAACAGCAGGTCTAGAGATGAATTTGAAGGTGCTAGGGAAGCCCCACGTATTAAACAGCAGGTCTAGAGATGAATTTGAAGGTGCTAGGGAAGCCCAACACGTGTTAAACAGCAGGTCTAGAGATGAATTTGAAGGTGCTAGGGAAGCCCAACACGTATTAAACAGTAGGTCTAGAGATTAATTTGAAGGTGCTAGGGAAGCCCAACACGTATTAAACAGCAGGTCTAGAGATGAATTTGAAGGTGCTAGGGAAGCCCAACACGTATTAAACAGCAGGTCTAGAGATGAATTTGATGGTGCTAGGGAAGCCCAACACGTACTAAACAGCAGGTCTAGAGATGAATTTGAAGGTGCTAGGGAAGCCCAACACGTATTAAACAGCAGGTCTAGAGATTAATTTGAAGGTGCTAGGGAAGCCCAACACGTATTAAACAGCAGGTCTAGAGATGAATTTGAAGGTGCTAGGGAAGCCCAACACGTATTAAACAGCAGGTCTAGAGATGAATTTGATGGTGCTAGGGAAGCCCAACACGTACTAAACAGCAGGTCTAGAGATGAATTTGAAGGTGCTAGGGAAGCCCAACACATATTAAACAGCAGGTCTAGAGATGAATTTGAAGGTGCTAGGGAAGCCCAACACGTATTAAACAGCAGGTCTAGAGATGAATTTGAAGGTGCTAGGGAAGCCCAACACGTATTAAACAGCAGGTCTAGAGATGAATTTTGAAGGTGCTAGGGAAGCCCAACACGTATTAAACAGCAGGTCTAGAGATGAATTTGAAGGTGCTAGGGAAGCCCAACACGTATTAAACAGCAGGTCTAGAGATGAATTTGAAGTTGCTAGGGAAGCCCAACACGTATTAAACAGCAGGTCTAGAGATGAATTTGAAGGTGCTAGGGAAGCCCAACACGTATTAAACAGCAGGTCTAGAGATGAATTTGAAGGTGCTAGGGAAGCCCAACACGTGTTAAACAGCAGGTCTAGAGATGAATTTGAAGGTGCTAGGGAAGCCCAACACGTATTAAACAGCAGGTCTAGAGATGAATTTGAAGGTGCTAGGGAAGCCCAACACGTATTAAACAGCAGGTCTAGAGATGAATTTGAAGGTGCTAGGGAAGCCCAACACGTGTTAAACAGCAGGTCTAGACATTAATTTGAAGGTGCTAGGGAAGCCCAACACGTATTAAACAGCAGGTCTAGAGATGAATTTGAAGGTGCTAGGGAAGCCCAACACGTATTAAACAGCAGGTCTAGAGATGAATTTGAAGGTGCTAGGGAAGCCCAACACGTATTAAACAGCAGGTCTAGAGAGGAATTTGAAGGTGCTAGGGAAGCCCAACACGTATTAAACAGCAGGTCTAGAGATTATTTTGAAGGTGCTAGGGAATCCCAACACGTATTAAACAGCAGGTCTAGAGATGAATTTGAAGGTGCTATGGAAGCCCAACACGTATTAAACAGCAGGTCTAGAGATGAATTTGATGGTGCTAGGGAAGCCCAACACATATTAAACAGCAGGTCTAGAGATGAATTTGAAGGTGCTAGGGAAGCCCAACACGTATTAAACAGCAGGTCTAGAGATGAATTTGAAGGTGCTAGGGAAGCCCAACACGTATTAAACAGCAGGTCTAGAGATGAATTTGAAGGTGCTAGGGAAGCCCAACACGTATAAAACAGCAGGTCTAGAGATGAATTTGAAGGTGCTAGGGAAGCCCAACACGTGTTAAACAGCAGGTCTAGAGATGAATTTGAAGGTGCTAGGGAAGCCCAACACGTATTAAACAGCAGGTCTATAGATGAATTTGAAGGTGCTAGGGAAGCCCAACACGTATTAAACAGCAGGTCTAGAGATGAATTTGAAGGTGCTAAGGAAGGCCAACACGTATTAAACAGCAGGTCTAGAGTTGAATTTGAAGGTGCTAGGGAAGCCCAACACGTACTAAACAGCAGGTCTAGAGATGAATTTGAAGGTGCTAGGGAAGCCCAACACGTATTAAACAGCAGGTCTAGAGATGAATTTGAAGGTGCTAGGGAAGCCCAACACGTATTAAACAGCAGGTCTAGAGATGAATTTGAAGGTGCTAGGGAAGCCCAACACGTATTAAACAGCAGGTCTAGAGTTGAATTTGAAGGTGCTAGGGAAGCCCAACACGTATTAAACAGCAGGTCTAGAGATGAATTTGAAGGTGCTAGGGAAGCCCAACACGTATTAAACAGCAGGTCTAGAGATGAATTTGAAGGTGCTAGGGAAGCCCAACACGTATTAAACAGCAGGTCTAGAGATGAATTTGAAGGTGCTAGGGAAGCCCAACACGTATTAAACAGCAGGTCTAGAGATGAATTTGAAGGTGCTAGGGAAGCCCAACACGTATTAAACAGCAGGTCTAGAGATGAATTTGAAGGTGCTAGGGAAGCCCAACACGTGTTAAACAGCAGGTCTAGAGATGAATTTGAAGGTGCTAGGGAAGCCCAACACGTATTAAACAGCAGGTCTAGAGATGAATTTGAAGGTGCTAGGGAAGCCCAACACGTGTTAAACAGCAGGTCTAGAGATGAATTTGAAGGTGCTAGGGAAGCCCAACACGTATTAAACAGCAGGTCTAGAGATGAATTTGAAGGTGCTAGGGAAGCCCAACACGTATTAAACAGCAGGTCTAGAGATGAATTTGAAGGTGCTAGGGAAGCCCAACACGTATTAAACAGCAGGTCTAGAGAGGAATTTGAAGGTGCTAGGGAAGCCCAACACGTATTAAACAGCAGGTCTAGAGATGAATTTGAAGGTGCTAGGGAAGCCCAACACGTATTAAACAGCAGGTCTAGAGATGAATTTGAAGGTGCTAGGGAAGCCCAACACGTATTAAACAGCAGGTCTAGAGATGAATTTGAAGGTGCTAGGGAAGCCCAACACGTATTAAACAGCAGGTCTAGAGAGGAATTTGAAGGTGCTAGGGAAGCCCAACACGTATTAAACAGCAGGTCTAGAGAGGAATTTGAAGGTGCTAGGGAATCCCAACACGTATTAAACAGCAGGTCTAGAGATGAATTTGAAGGTGCTATGGAAGCCCAACACGTATTAAACAGCAGGTCTAGAGATGAATTTGATGGTGCTAGGGAAGCCCAACACGTATTAAACAGCAGGTCTAGAGATGAATTTGAAGGTGCTAGGGAAGCCCAACACGTATTAAACAGCAGGTCTAGAGATGAATTTGAAGGTGCTAGGGAAGCCCAACACGTATTAAACAGCAGGTCTAGAGATGAATTTGAAGGTGCTAGGGAAGCCCAACACGTATAAAACAGCAGGTCTAGAGATGAAATTGAAGGTGCTAGGGAAGCCCAACACGTGTTAAACAGCAGGTCTAGAGATGAATTTGAAGGTGCTAGGGAAGCCCAACACGTGTTAAACAGCAGGTCTATAGATGAATTTGAAGGTGCTAGGGAAGCCCAACACGTATTAAACAGCAGGTCTAGAGATGAATTTGAAGGTGCTAAGGAAGGCCAACACGTATTAAACAGCAGGTCTAGAGTTGAATTTGAAGGTGCTAGGGAAGCCCAACACGTACTAAACAGCAGGTCTAGAGATGAATTTGAAGGTGCTAGGGAAGCCCAACACGTATTAAACAGCAGGTCTAGAGATGAATTTGAAGGTGCTAGGGAAGCCCAACACGTATTAAACAGCAGGTCTAGAGATGAATTTGAAGGTGCTAGGGAAGCCCAACACGTATTAAACAGCAGGTCTAGAGTTGAATTTGAAGGTGCTAGGGAAGCCCAACACGTATTAAACAGCAGGTCTAGAGATGAATTTGAAGGTGCTAGGGAAGCCCAACACGTATTAAACAGCAGGTCTAGAGATGAATTTGAAGGTGCTAGGGAAGCCCAACACGTATTAAACAGCAGGTCTAGAGATGAATTTGAAGGTGCTAGGGGAGCCCAACACGTGTTAAACAGCAGGTCTAGAGATTATTTTGAAGGTGCTAGGGAATCCCAACACGTATTAAACAGCAGGTCTAGAGATGAATTTGAAGGTGCTAGGGAAGCCCAACACGTATTAAACACCAGGTCTAGAGATGAATTTGATGGTGCTAGGGAAGCCCAACACATATTAAACAGCAGGTCTAGAGATGAATTTGAAGGTGCTAGGGAAGCCCAACACCTATTAAACAGCAGGTCTAGAGATGAATTTGAAGGTGCTAGGGAAGCCCAACACGTATTAAACAGCAGGTCTAGAGATGAATTTGAAGGTGCTAGGGAAGCCCAACACGTATAAAACAGCAGGTCTAGAGATGAATTTGAAGGTGCTAGGGAAGCCCAACACGTATTAAACAGCAGGTCTAGAGATTATTTTGAAGGTGCTAGGGAATCCCAACACGTATTAAACAGCAGGTCTAGAGATGAATTTGAAGGTGCTATGGAAGCCCAACACGTATTAAACAGCAGGTCTAGAGATGAATTTGATGGTGCTAGGGAAGCCCAACACGTATTAAACAGCAGGTCTAGAGATGAATTTGAAGGTGCTAGGGAAGCCCAACACGTATTAAACAGCAGGTCTAGAGATGAATTTGAAGGTGCTAGGGAAGCCCAACACGTATTAAACAGCAGGTCTAGAGATGAATTTGAAGGTGCTAGGGAAGCCCAACACGTATAAAACAGCAGGTCTAGAGATGAAATTGAAGGTGCTAGGGAAGCCCAACACGTGTTAAACAGCAGGTCTAGAGATGAATTTGAAGGTGCTAGGGAAGCCCAACACGTGTTAAACAGCAGGTCTAGAGATGAATTTGAAGGTGCTAGGGAAGCCCAACACGTATTAAACAGCAGGTCTAGAGATGAATTTGAAGGTGCTAGGGAAGCCCAACACGTATTAAACAGCAGGTCTAGAGATGAATTTGAAGGTGCTAGGGAAGCCCAACACGTATAAAACAGCAGGTCTAGAGATGAAATTGAAGGTGCTAGGGAAGCCCAACACGTGTTAAACAGCAGGTCTAGAGATGAATTTGAAGGTGCTAGGGAAGCCCAACACGTGTTAAACAGCAGGTCTATAGATGAATTTGAAGGTGCTAGGGAAGCCCAACACGTATTAAACAGCAGGTCTAGAGATGAATTTGAAGGTGCTAAGGAAGGCCAACACGTATTAAACAGCAGGTCTAGAGTTGAATTTGAAGGTGCTAGGGAAGCCCAACACGTACTAAACAGCAGGTCTAGAGATGAATTTGAAGGTGCTAGGGAAGCCCAACACGTATTAAACAGCAGGTCTAGAGATGAATTTGAAGGTGCTAGGGAAGCCCAACACGTATTAAACAGCAGGTCTAGAGATGAATTTGAAGGTGCTAGGGAAGCCCAACACGTATAAAACAGCAGGTCTAGAGAGGAATTTGAAGGTGCTAGGGAAGCCCAACACGTATTAAACAGCAGGTCTAGAGATTATTTTGAAGGTGCTAGGGAATCCCAACACGTATTAAACAGCAGGTCTAGAGATGAATTTGAAGGTGCTATGGAAGCCCAACACGTATTAAACAGCAGGTCTAGAGATGAATTTGATGGTGCTAGGGAAGCCCAACACGTATTAAACAGCAGGTCTAGAGATGAATTTGAAGGTGCTAGGGAAGCCCAACACGTATTAAACAGCAGGTCTAGAGATGAATTTGAAGGTGCTAGGGAAGCCCAACACGTATTAAACAGCAGGTCTAGAGATGAATTTGAAGGTGCTAGGGAAGCCCAACACGTATAAAACAGCAGGTCTAGAGATGAAATTGAAGGTGCTAGGGAAGCCCAACACGTGTTAAACAGCAGGTCTAGAGATGAATTTGAAGGTGCTAGGGAAGCCCAACACGTGTTAAACAGCAGGTCTATAGATGAATTTGAAGGTGCTAGGGAAGCCCAACACGTATTAAACAGCAGGTCTAGAGATGAATTTGAAGGTGCTAAGGAAGGCCAACACGTATTAAACAGCAGGTCTAGAGTTGAATTTGAAGGTGCTAGGGAAGCCCAACACGTACTAAACAGCAGGTCTAGAGATGAATTTGAAGGTGCTAGGGAAGCCCAACACGTATTAAACAGCAGGTCTAGAGATGAATTTGAAGGTGCTAGGGAAGCCCAACACGTATTAAACAGCAGGTCTAGAGATGAATTTGAAGGTGCTAGGGAAGCCCAACACGTATTAAACAGCAGGTCTAGAGTTGAATTTGAAGGTGCTAGGGAAGCCCAACACGTATTAAACAGCAGGTCTAGAGATGAATTTGAAGGTGCTAGGGAAGCCCAACACGTATTAAACAGCAGGTCTAGAGAGGAATTTGAAGGTGCTAGGGAAGCCCAACACGTATTAAACAGCAGGTCTAGAGATTATTTTGAAGGTGCTAGGGAATCCCAACACGTATTAAACAGCAGGTCTAGAGATGAATTTGAAGGTGCTATGGAAGCCCAACACGTATTAAACAGCAGGTCTAGAGATGAATTTGATGGTGCTAGGGAAGCCCAACACGTATTAAACAGCAGGTCTAGAGATGAATTTGAAGGTGCTAGGGAAGCCCAACACGTATTAAACAGCAGGTCTAGAGATGAATTTGAAGGTGCTAGGGAAGCCCAACACGTATTAAACAGCAGGTCTAGAGATGAATTTGAAGGTGCTAGGGAAGCCCAACACGTATAAAACAGCAGGTCTAGAGATGAAATTGAAGGTGCTAGGGAAGCCCAACACGTGTTAAACAGCAGGTCTAGAGATGAATTTGAAGGTGCTAGGGAAGCCCAACACGTGTTAAACAGCAGGTCTATAGATGAATTTGAAGGTGCTAGGGAAGCCCAACACGTATTAAACAGCAGGTCTAGAGATGAATTTGAAGGTGCTAAGGAAGGCCAACACGTATTAAACAGCAGGTCTAGAGTTGAATTTGAAGGTGCTAGGGAAGCCCAACACGTACTAAACAGCAGGTCTAGAGATGAATTTGAAGGTGCTAGGGAAGCCCAACACGTATTAAACAGCAGGTCTAGAGATGAATTTGAAGGTGCTAGGGAAGCCCAACACGTATTAAACAGCAGGTCTAGAGATGAATTTGAAGGTGCTAGGGAAGCCCAACACGTATTAAACAGCAGGTCTAGAGTTGAATTTGAAGGTGCTAGGGAAGCCCAACACGTATTAAACAGCAGGTCTAGAGATGAATTTGAAGGTGCTAGGGAAGCCCAACACGTATTAAACAGCAGGTCTAGAGATGAATTTGAAGGTGCTAGGGAAGCCCAACACGTATTAAACAGCAGGTCTAGAGATGAATTTGAAGGTGCTAGGGGAGCCCAACACGTGTTAAACAGCAGGTCTAGAGATTATTTTGAAGGTGCTAGGGAATCCCAACACGTATTAAACAGCAGGTCTAGAGATGAATTTGAAGGTGCTAGGGAAGCCCAACACGTATTAAACACCAGGTCTAGAGATGAATTTGATGGTGCTAGGGAAGCCCAACACATATTAAACAGCAGGTCTAGAGATGAATTTGAAGGTGCTAGGGAAGCCCAACACCTATTAAACAGCAGGTCTAGAGATGAATTTGAAGGTGCTAGGGAAGCCCAACACGTATTAAACAGCAGGTCTAGAGATGAATTTGAAGGTGCTAGGGAAGCCCAACACGTATAAAACAGCAGGTCTAGAGATGAATTTGAAGGTGCTAGGGAAGCCCAACACGTGTTAAACAGCAGGTCTAGAGATGAATTTGAAGGTGCTAGGGAAGCCCAACACGTGTTAAACAGCAGGTCTATAGATGAATTTGAAGGTGCTAGGGAAGCCCAACACGTATTAAACAGCAGGTCTAGAGATGAATTTGAAGGTGCTAAGGAAGGCCAACACGTATTAAACAGCAGGTCTAGAGTTGAATTTGAAGGTGCTAGGGAAGCCCAACACGTACTAAACAGCAGGTCTAGAGATGAATTTGAAGGTGCTAGGGAAGCCCAACACGTATTAAACAGCAGGTCTAGAGATGAATTTGAAGGTGCTAGTGAAGCCCAACACGTATTAAACAGCAGGTCTAGAGATGAATTTGAAGGTGCTAGGGAAGCCCAACACGTATTAAACAGCAGGTCTAAAGTTGAATTTGAAGGTGCTAGGGAAGCCCAACACGTATTAAACAGCAGGTCTAGAGATGAATTTGAAGGTGCTAGGGAAGCCCAACACGTATTAAACAGCAGGTCTAGAGATGAATTTGAAGGTGCTAGGGAAGCCCAACACGTATTAAACAGCAGGTCTAGAGATGAATTTGAAGGTGCTAGGGAAGCCCAACACGTATTAAACAGCAGGTCTAGAGATGAATTTGAAGGTGCTAGGGGAGCCCAACACGTGTTAAACAGCAGGTCTAGAGATTATTTTGAAGGTGCTAGGGAATCCCAACACGTATTAAACAGCAGGTCTAGAGATGAATTTGAAGGTGCTAGGGAAGCCCAACACGTATTAAACACCAGGTCTAGAGATGAATTTGATGGTGCTAGGGAAGCCCAACACATATTAAACAGCAGGTCTAGAGATGAATTTGAAGGTGCTAGGGAAGCCCAACACCTATTAAACAGCAGGTCTAGAGATGAATTTGAAGGTGCTAGGGAAGCCCAACACGTATTAAACAGCAGGTCTAGAGATGAATTTGAAGGTGCTAGGGAAGCCCAACACGTATAAAACAGCAGGTCTAGAGATGAATTTGAAGGTGCTAGGGAAGCCCAACACGTGTTAAACAGCAGGTCTAGAGATGAATTTGAAGGTGCTAGGGAAGCCCAACACGTGTTAAACAGCAGGTCTATAGATGAATTTGAAGGTGCTAGGGAAGCCCAACACGTATTAAACAGCAGGTCTAGAGATGAATTTGAAGGTGCTAAGGAAGGCCAACACGTATTAAACAGCAGGTCTAGAGTTGAATTTGAAGGTGCTAGGGAAGCCCAACACGTACTAAACAGCAGGTCTAGAGATGAATTTGAAGGTGCTAGGGAAGCCCAACACGTATTAAACAGCAGGTCTAGAGATGAATTTGAAGGTGCTAGTGAAGCCCAACACGTATTAAACAGCAGGTCTAGAGATGAATTTGAAGGTGCTAGGGAAGCCCAACACGTATTAAACAGCAGGTCTAAAGTTGAATTTGAAGGTGCTAGGGAAGCCCAACACGTATTAAACAGCAGGTCTAGAGATGAATTTGAAGGTGCTAGGGAAGCCCAACACGTATTAAACAGCAGGTCTAGAGATGAATGTGAAGGTGCTAGGGAAGCCCAACACGTATTAAACAGCAGGTCTAGAGATGAATTTGAAGGTGCTAGGGAAGCCCAACACGTATTAAACAGCAGGTCTAGAGATGAATTTGAAGGTGCTAGGGAAGCCCAATACGTGTTAAACAGCAGGTCTAGAGATGAATTTGAAGGTGCTAGGGAAGCCCAACACGTATTAAACAGCAGGTCTAGAGATGAATTTGAAGGTGCTAGGGAAGCCCAACACGTATTAAACAGCAAGTCTAGAGTTGAATTTGAAGGTGCTAGGGAAGCCCAATACGTGTTAAACAGCAGGTCTAGAGATGAATTTGAAGGTGCTAGGGAAGCCCAACACGTATTAAACAGCAGGTCTAGAGATGAATTTGAAGGTGCTAGGGAAGCCCAACACGTATTAAACAGCAGGTCTAGAGATGAATTTGAAGGTGCTAGGGAAGCCCAACACGTATTAAACAGCAGGTCTAGAGATGAATTTGAAGGTGCTAGGGAAGCCCAACACGTATTAAACAGCAGGTCTAGAGATGATTTTGAAGGTGCTAGGGAAGCCCCACGTATTAAACAGCAGGTCTAGAGATGAATTTGAAGGTGCTAGGGAAGCCCAACACGTGTTAAAGAGCAGGTCTAGAGATGAATTTGAAGGTGCTAGGGAAGCCCCACGTATTAAACAGCAGGTCTAGAGATGAATTTGAAGGTGCTAGGGAAGCCCAACACGTGTTAAAGAGCAGGTCTAGAGATGAATTTGAAGGTGCTAGGGAAGCCCAACACGTATTAAACAGCAGGTCTAGAGATTAATTTGAAGGTGCTAGGGAAGCCCAACACGTATTAAACAGCAGGTCTAGAGATGAATTTGAAGGTGCTAGGGAAGCCCAACACGTATTAAACAGCAGGTCTAGAGATGAATTTGATGGTGCTAGGGAAGCCCAACACGTACTAAACAGCAGGTCTAGAGATGAATTTGAAGGTGCTAGGGAAGCCCAACACGTATTAAACAGCAGGTCTAGAGATTAATTTGAAGGTGCTAGGGAAGCCCAACACGTATTAAACAGCAGGTCTAGAGATGAATTTGAAGGTGCTAGGGAAGCCCAACACGTATTAAACAGCAGGTCTAGAGATGAATTTGATGGTGCTAGGGAAGCCCACCACGTACTAAACAGCAGGTCTAGAGATGAATTTGAAGGTGCTAGGGAAGCCCAACACGTATTAAACAGCAGGTCTAGAGATGAATTTGAAGGTGCTAGGGAAGCCCAACACGTATTAAACAGCAGGTCTAGAGATGAATTTGAAGGTGCTAGGGAAGCCCAACACGTATTAAACAGCAGGTCTAGAGATGAATTTGAAGGTGCTAGGGAAGCCCAACACGTATTAAACAGCAGGTCTAGAGATGAATTTGAAGGTGCTAGGGAAGCCCAACACGTATTAAACAGCAGGTCTAGAGATGAATTTGAAGGTGCTAGGGAAGCCCAACACGTGTTAAACAGCAGGTCTAGAGATGAATTTGAAGGTGCTAGGGAAGCCCAACACGTATTAAACAGCAGGTCTAGAGATGAATTTGAAGGTGCTAGGGAAGCCCAACACGTATTAAACAGCAGGTCTAGAGATGAATTTGATGGTGCTAGGGAAGCCCAACACGTGTTAAACAGCAGGTCTAGAGATGAATTTGAAGGTGCTAGGGAAGCCCAACACGTGTTAAAGGATAGAAAGAGTGCAACAGGTTGCAAATGAAGGTCCGATGAGCAATGGTAAATGTCTTAGAGAGCGTTCAATAGGAATATATGTGATAGCTAAAACCAGATAACATAGCCAGGAATGGATATAAGGTAGGCCAGCCAAATCCCAGTATTAGACTGCTGAGACAGACCTCCAATATTCCCAGATGTTAACATTTTATAACTAAATATAGCTTATATGTATATCTTATTATTATTCAGCGTTGCAAAGTGTCACAGACAGGTGGGATATGTTTTCGGATGTTTGGCGAATATGTGTGAAGTTTGAGTTAGATGCCATGGTTGGTAATGTAAATCTATTGTTTTTCCTGTCGTGGGTTTAACGCCACACCCATCCTGAGCTGAACAGTGGTTTTCCATTTTCACATTCACAGAAATCAATTCCAAACGACTTTGCTTTGTTTGAATTAGTTTGGTCCACTAGGACATCATGCTAGGGGTGGTGTGTTGGTAACAACAAGGAGTGACACAGCTAGTGACGAAAACCTTGGTTGAAAACCAAGCATCTCCATGCTGTCTCCTGTATTTCTGTTCCTCTAGGGTTCTACAGTGTGGTTTCCTCTGTTGCTGCCTCGTTGGCCACACCATTTTTCTGGTACACAGAGACATAGAGAGGGATGGGCTGTGAGTGTGTGTGCACTGAGGAAAAAAAGGTTATTGAGGGTTACTTTGTCAGGGGGGGGGGGGGGAAGGGGACGGTGAGTTATGTAACCATTTTCACCAAATGTTTCTTTGCATATCAGGAATGGTTATTTACTGCTTTGATGAGAGCAACCCTGTTCCTCCCTCTACAATGTTTACAATTTATGCAATGAAATGCTACACTGTCACAACGCTCCTCTACAGTACACTACCGGCTACTGGTACAGTAAACAACAAGTTACTGTATTTTTTACAGTTGAATTAAGTTGTTATTACTGTAAAAGGACAGTAATCTGCTGAATGTTGGTTACTTGGGACTATACCTCACTTGGGATTTGAACTCAAAACATATTTGTTTGCTAATGGCCTGAAAGCCACCTGGTTTGTGCAGGGCATGACAGAGGAGATTGGCCACTGATCTATAGAATACATTTCTGCACTTTGCTAAAAGTTGCCCTGAATCAAGACAATAATTGTCAGATTATCTGACAACGCCAACGTAAGAATAGCAGTGCTTAGGGACACTTGATGTAAAGTGTGCATACAGTGCCTTAAGAAAGTATTCATACCCCGTGACTTAGTCCACATTTTGTTGTGTTACAGCCATCTACACACAATACCCCATAATGACAAAGTGAAAACATGTTTCTTTTTTTTTTTAGCAAATGTAATACCAAAATAGCTCATTTACAGTATTCACACCCCTGAGTCAATAATATTGAAGCGCCTTTGGCAGCGATTGCAGCTGTGAGTCTCTAAGACCTTGTAGTTACTCCACAATACTAACCTAATTGACAGAGTGAAAATAAGGAAGCCTGTACAGAATACAAAATATTCCAAAACATGCATCTTGTTTGCAACAAGGCACTAAAGTAATATTGCAAAAAAATGTGGTAAAGCAATTAACTTTTCATCCTGAATGAAAAGTATTATGTTTGGGGCAAATTGGATGTTGGTTATGTTATTAAGGTAGAGCGCCTCTTTTGACACTGTCAATTCTGCAATCCTTGTAAGAGCATGTTACAATAAAGAGCTGCACTCTGCATTTCATTGGAACTTAATGGCAGCTAGTTGCCTGGAAGTTGCTGTGAATTTTGCGTTACCTAACTGGCAACCGGCTTTCAGAAAGTTATGGCCAGTAACTGCTAGTACGTAACTGGCAACCAGAATGTCAGAAAATTATTGTACAATCCCCTGTAGCTCAGTTGGTAGAACATGGCGCTTGCAACGCCAGGGTTGTGGGTTCGTTTCCCACGGGGGGCCAGTATGAAAATGTATGCACTCACTAACTGTAAGTCGCTCTGGATAAGAGTGTCTGCTAAATGACTAAAATGTAAAAAAATGCAACTAGCTGCCAGTAACTTACTGTAAGTTAACTGAACATTATTTGACAGCTACTAAGCATTCTTTGTGGTCCATACCTTTAAGGTATGTATATACAGTGCCTTCGGAAAGTATTCAGACCCCTTGACTTTTTCTACATTTTGTTACGTTACAGCCTTATTCTAAAATTGATTTAAAAAAATAATAATCCTCAACAATCTACACACAATACCACATAATGACAAAGCAAAAACAGGCTTCTAGAATTTTTAGCAAATTTATAGCAAATAAAAACAGAAATACCTTATTTACATAAGTATTCATACCCTTTGCTCTGAGACTCGAATTGAGCTCAGGTGCATCCTGTTTCCATTGACCATCCTTGAGATGTTTCTACAACTTGATTGGAGTCCACCTGTGGTAAAGTCAATTGATTGGACATGATTTGGAAAGGCACACACCTGTCTATATAAGGTCCCACAGTTGAACGTGCATGTCAGAGCAAAAAACAAGCCATGAGGTCGAATAAATTGTCCGTAGGGCTCCATGACAGGATTGTGTCGAGGCACAGATCTGGGGAAGGGTACCAAAACCTTTCTGCAGCATTGAAGGTCGCCAAGGACACAGTGGCGTCCATCCCTATGGTGAAGCATGGTGGTGGCAGCATCATGCTGTGGGGATGTTTTTCAGCGGCATGGACTGGGAGACTAGTCAGGATCGAGGCAAAGATGAACGGAGCAATTACAGAGAGATCCTTGATGAAAACCTGCTCCAGAGCGCTCAGGACCTCAGACTGGGGAAGAGGTTCACCTTGCAACAGGACAACAACCTTAAGCACACGGCCAAGACAACGTAGGAGTGGCTTCGGGACAAGTCTCTGAATGTCCCTGAGTGGCCCAGCCAGAGCCCGGAATTGAAACCGATCGAACATCTCTGGAGAGAACTGAAAATAGCTGTGCAGCAACGCTCCCCATCCAACCTGACAGAACTTGAGAGGATCTGCAGATAAGAATGTGAGAAACTCGCCAAAAACAGGTGTGCCAAGCTTGTAGCGTCATACCCAAGAGAACTCGAGGCTGTAATCACTGCCAACGGTGCTTCTACTAAACAACACAATTATTCAAAGTAGCCACCCTTTACCTTGATGACAGCATTGCACACTCTTGGCATTCTCTCAACCAGCTTCGTGAGGTAGTCACCTGGAATGCATTGCAATTAACAGGTGTGCTTTGTTAAAAGTTAATTTGTGGAATTGTTTTCCTTCTTAATGTGTTTGAGCCAATCAGTTGTGTTGTGACAAGGTAGGGGTGGTATACAAAGGTAGCCCTATTTGTAAAAGACCAAGTCCATATTATGGCAAGAACAGTCCATAATAAAGACATGAAGGTCAGTCAATCCGGAAAATTTCAAGAACTTTTAAAGTTTCTTCAAATGCAATCACAAAAATCATCAAGCGCTATGATGAAACTGGCTCTCATGAGGACCGCCACAGGAAAGGAAGACCCAGAGTTACCTCTGCTGCAGAGGATAAGTTCATTAGAGTTAACTGCACCTCAGAAATTGCAGCCCAAATAAATGCTTCACAGTGTTCAAGTAACAGACACATCTCAACATCAACCGTTCAGAGGAGACTGCGTGGAACAGGCCTTCTTGGTCGAATTGCTGCAAAGAAACCACTACTAAAGGACACCAACAAGAAGAAGAGATTTGCTTGGGCCAAGAAACACGAGGAATTGACATTAGACCAGTGGAAATCTGTCCTTTTGTCTGATGAGTCCAAATTTGAGATGTTTGGTTCCAACCGCCATGTCTTTGTGAGATGCAGAGTTGGTGAACGGATGATCTCCGCATCTGTGGTTCCCACCATGAAGCATGGAGGAGGAGGCTTGATGGTGTGGGGGTGCTTTGCTGGTGATACTGTCTGTGATTTATTTAGAATTCAAGGCACACTTAACCAGCATGACTACCACAGCATTCTGCAGCAATACGCCATCCCATCTGGTTTGCGCTTAGTGGGACTATCATTTATTTTTCAACAGGACAATGACACAACACACCTCCAGGCTGTGTAAGGGCTATTTTACCAAGAAGGAGAGTGATGGAGTGATGCATCAGATGACCTGGCCTCCACAATCACCCGACCTCAACCCAATTGAGATTGTTTGGGATGAGTTGGACCGCAGAGTGAAGGAAAAGCAGCCAACAAGTGCTCAGCATATGTGCCAATTCCTTCAAGACTGTTGGAAAAGCATTCCAGGTGAAGCTGGTTGAGAGAATGCCAAGAGTGTGCAAAGCTGTCATCAAGGCAAATGGTGGCTATTTGAAGAATCTCAAATCTCAAATATATTTTGATTTGTTTAACACTTTTTTGGTTACTACATGATTCCATATGTGTCATTTCATAGCTTTGATGTCTTCACTATTATTCTACAATTGTAAAAAATAGTACAAATAAAGAAAAACCCTTGAATGAGTAGGTATGTTGTTGGTAATAAATATGCTGAAACATTAATGCATTTCCAAAATGTTGTAGGTTCAAATCCCCAGAGCATTTATGCAAGCTTTATGTCAAGTGTACCTGAGAATTGCTATATTTATGTTGGTGTATTGACTTGATTCTGGGCAACTTTTAGCAAATTGCAGATAAATATCCTTGCCAATAAATCTGTGGCCAGTCTCTATCAGTGCCACAGACCTGACGGCGCAGCAGTGAATTCAAATCCCAGTATAGGTTTAGTCCCAAGTGTGCTCACTATACATACTTTTACAAGATTCTACTGTAATACTTATCCTGTAAAATTACAATAACTTCCTGGCTACTGAGTAAATATCATACTTAGAGCAATCAGAATACAGCAGCATAATGTCATTTTACAACAATAACACCATCATTCAACTATAAAAATACAGCTCAGTTGTAAAAATACAATATACATTTTTATTGCATTTTTACTGCAACTCCGTAGCTGGTAACACATTTCAGATAATTTTTAACAGCGTGTACCATCTGAAGTATCTGAAGTACTTATAAGTACTTATAGTGCATCTGAAGTATCCTATAAGTATAACTGTAGAACCTGGCATTGGTTCTACCTGGAACCAGAGGGTTCTTCAATGGATTGTTCTACGTAGAACCCAAAAGAGTTCACCCCTACAGGGACAAAAACCAAGAACCCTTTTGCGTTCCTTGTTAGAGAGTTCAAAAAAATGGAAGGGTTCTATATGGCATCCAAAAGGTTTCCTGAATAGGGACAAATGACAGAACCCTCTATTGGTTATAATCTTTTAACAATTTCTATCATCAAGACTTTCAGATCGCTGGCAACCAAGAGGTTATGAGTTCAAATCTCAACTGAGGTTGACTCCCAAGTAATCAGAATACAGCAGCATACTGTCAATTGCAGCAATTTATTTATTTATTTTACCTTTATTTAACTAGGCAAGTCAGTTAAGAACAAATTCTTATTTACAATGACGGCCTACACCGGCCAAACCCGGACGACGCTGGGCCAATTGTGCGCCGCCCTATGGGACTCCCAATCACGGCCGGTTGTGATACAGCCTGGAATCGAACCAGGGGGTCTGTAGTGACGCCTCAAGCACTGAGATGCAGTGCCTTTAGACCACCTTAATTTAAAAAAATACAGTAACTTTTTGTATATTTACTGTATTTTCACTGTAAATATTTAACAGTGTAATGAAGAACCCTCTTGTTCCTGGTAGAACCGTCCTCAATTCTACAAATGGTTATACAAATAGTTATTAAAAGAACCGCTATAAAAATATTCTCCACAGCCAAAGAAAGGGTTCCCCTACAGGGGCAAAATGAAAAAGTAGAACCTTTCTGTGTGTTGCATTGAAAACTCACCCAGTATGTTAGTCTAAGTTCAGGTGTGTCCTCCTGTTTTAAATTAAATGATCGCATGACATGCATTCTCCTGAGGGCATAACAACACATAACAAAACATTACAGGCAGTTTTCATCAAGCCAACCTACAGAAATACGACCGCCCATTTCAAACTTTCAAACTGCCAAATACCAACTGCCAAACACAAACCTCTAAACAGCCACATTCACTGTATGCAGCCATTACAATGGAACTTTACACTGGCACTTTATTACATACAGACTGATGTCTGACCTGCAGGTTAGCACTAAGACCACGAGGAGACCCATTCCAGCAGCACCAGCTCCAGCCCCCAGAAAACACAGACAGGTCACCTGAAGTCACATGAAGTGAAACATAAAGTGAAACATAAAGCATTCGGCTGGTCATCTCTCTGTCACCTGTACGTGTCCTTTCTTAGGTATCCCACATGTCCCTGTTTTTCTTACCTGTCCGTAGCTGCCTCTTACTTGTAGAGGTGTGTCTTACCTGTCCCTAGCCTTGTCTTATCTGTGGAGGTGTGTCTTACCTGTCCCTAGCCTTGTCTTATCTGTGGAGGTGTGTCTTACCTGTCCCTAGCCTTGTCTTATCTGTGGAGGTGTGTGTTACCTGTCCCTAGCCTCCTTTTACCTGTGGAGGTGTGTCTTACCTGTCCCAAGCCTCCTTTTACCTGTGGAACTGTTTATTACCTGTCCCTAGCCTCGTCTTACCTGTGGAGGTGCGTCTTACATGTCCCTAGCCTCCTCCTACCTTTGGAGGTGTGTCTTCCGGTCCCTAGTGTCTTCCTACCTGTGGAGTTGGGTCTTCCGGTCCCTAGTGTCTTCCTACCTGTGGAGTTGGGTCTGCTCAATTCATGGCCATTTCGCCAACGCAGGCGGTGACTTCACTTCAGTCAGTACCGTCATTTGTTTTGGAGAGCTGAGACACTTTTTTCCATGAACTAAAAGTACTGCTATCGTGCTTGTGAACTAATTATAGTGTTAAAAAACAATATAAATACATTGCTTTTTATAAATAATGTTTTGTTGCTGCATTTAACCCCCTAGAGTTGATTGGCACTCCAGCAATTGAACCAAATTAGCATAATAATAAAAAATCACCTTCAAAATCCATCTGTAGGGGCAAGCTGCCATTGCTACATCCATTTTGGCCATGTGACTCACTGTCTGTAGGAGCGATCCATTTTCATGAACAGTCACCACTAGTCGGTGTACCTAAACTGTCCCGTGAGTGTGCTGTATACAGTGCATTCGGAAAGTATTCAGACTTTTTCCACATTTTGTTACATTACAGCCTTATTCTAAAATGGATTAAATAAAAAATGACAGTGCATGTTAGCGCAAAAAGCAAGCCATGAGGTCGAAGGAAATGTCCGTAGAGTTCCGAGACAGGATTGTGTCGAGGCACAGATCTGGGGAAGGGAACCAAAACATTTCTGCAGCATTGAAGGTCCCCAAGAACACAGTGGCCTCCATCATTTTTAACCGGAAGAAGTTTGGAACCACCAAGACTCTTCCTAGAGCTGGCCGCCCGGCCAAACGGAGCAATTGAGGGAGAAGGGCCTTGGTCAGGGAGGTGACCAAGAACCCGATGGTCACTCCGACAGAGCTCCAGAGTTCCTCTGTGGAGATGGGAGAACGTTCCAGAAGGACAACCATCTCTGCAGCACTCCACCAAGCAGCCCTTTATGGTAGAGTGGCCAGACGGAAGCCACTCCTCAGTAAAAGGCACATGACAGCCCACTGCCAAAAGTCACCTAAAGGACGTCTGGAGGAAACCTGGCACCATCCCTAAGATGAAGCATGGTGGTGGCAGCATCATGCTTTGGGGATGCTTTTCAGCGGCAGGGACTGAGAGACTGGTCAGGATCGGGGAAAAGATGAACGGAGCAAAGTACAGAGAGATCCTTGATGAAAACCTGCTCCAGAGCGCTCAGGACCTCAGACTGGGGTGAAACTTTACCTTCCAACAGGACAATGACTCTAAGCACACAGCCAAGACAATGCAGGGGTCGCTTCGGGACATGTCTCTGAATGTCCTTGAGTGGCCCGGCCAGAGCCCGGACTTGAACCCGATCGAACATCTCTGGAGAGACCTGAAAATAGCTGTGCAGCGACGTTCCCCATGCAACCTGACAGAGCGTGAGAAGAGCTGTGATCGCTGCCAAAGATGCTTCAACAAAGTACAGAGTAAAGGGTCTGATTACGTATGTAAATGTGATATTTCTGTTTTGTATTTTTTATAAATTAGCAAAAATGTTGAAAATCCTGTTTTTGCTTTGTCATTATGTGGTATTGCGTGTAGATTGATGACGGGGAAAACAACAACAGTTTAATCAATTTCAGAAAAAGGCTGTAACCTACCAAAATGTGGAAAAAGTCAAGGGGTCTGAATACTTTTTTGGTTACTACATGGTTCCATATGTGTTATTTCATAGTTTTGATGTCTTCACTATTATTCGACAATGTAGCAAAATAGTAAAAATTAAGAAAAACCCTTGAATGAGTAGGTGTGTCCAAACTTTTGACTGGTGCTGTACATATGAAATGGGTTAAACAGTATGTAAACATCATTAAAGTTACCAGTGTTCCATTATTAAAGTTACCAGTGTTCAATGACTATGTACATGGGGCAGTAGTCTCTAAGGTGAAGGGTAGAGTACTGGGTGGTAGACAGCTAGTAACAGTGACTAAAGTTCATGACAGGGTACTGGGCGGAGGCCGACTAGTGGTGACTGTTTAACCCTCTGATGGCCTGGAGATAGAAGCTGTTTTTCAGTCGCTCGGTCCCAGCTTTGATGCACCTGTACTGTCTCCGCCATCTAGATGTAAGCGGGGTGAACAGACCAGTCCTTGGTGATCTTCTTGGCCTTCCTTTGACACCAGGTGCTGTAGATGTCTTGGAGGGCAGGCGGTGTTCCACCGGTGATGCGCTGGGCTGACCGCACCACCCACTGGAAAGCGCTATGGTTACGGACGTTCTAGTTCCAAAGCGGTGATACAGCACGACAGGATGCTCTCCATGGTGCATCTGTAAAAGTTTGTGAGGGTCTTAGGGGGCCAAGCTGAATTTCTTCAGCCTCCTGAGGTTGAAGAGGCGCTGTTGCGCCTTCTTCACCACACTGTCTGTGTGGGTGGACCATTACAGATTGTCAGTGATGTGTACGCCGAGGAACTTGAAGCTTTTCACCTTCTCCACCTTGTCGATGTGGACGGGGGCATGCTCCCTCTGCTGTCTCCTGAAGTCCACGATCATCTCCTTCATTTTGTTGACGTTGAGGGAGAGGTTATTATCCTGGCACCACTCCGCCAGGTCCCTCACCTCTTTCTTGCAGGCTGTCGTTGTTGGTAATCAGGCCTACCACTGTTGTGTCATCTGAAAACTTGATGATAGAGTTGGAGATGTGAGTGCCAACATGCCTCATTAGTTAGTTAGTTCAGCTGTCGTACCACATCAGAACTCCAAATATGAGGTTGTTTTACTCCAATGTTTGTAAACAAAGTAAATGTACACAAACACTATAGAGCCTCAAAACAGTATTAATAGCTCTGTCTATGAATTTGGGAGTGGTTACATTTCTCCAGCCCCATCACTCAGAATTTTACTGAAACAGGGCGAGGAGCACAGCACACTTTGTTATAGTTTCAACTGCTGATTGCCACTTTAAGCTAGAGATATAAAAACATTTGGGTAGGCCGTCTCAATCTACCGCATCCGCCGATGTTGGCCTTCCACATCTGTTTGTCAGGAGACATCACCAAAATCGGTCTTCTCACAAAAACATCTGTTGCGTCCAAACTAATCTTGTTCTCCGTTTTGCTCTACGGTGATGTGCCAACTTCTGTAGCGTCCGAACAGTTTGGCCTACACACTAATATGACTCCACCAGCGAAAGGTGAGACTCTCACGAATAGGTACAGGTCAGTAATTACCAGTTGGAGGGGTATTCAAGTGGATTTTTCCCAGTTGTATGTGGTAAATACCACTTTTCCATTTGGTTATGAACGCAGCATTACCTGTGGAAGAGACACAGAGCTGGAGGCTGGCAGAGCCCTGAGAGTTGGAGCTGAGGTAGAGTGGAGTGGGTGTGTCCTCCGGTGGTTGACGAATGGTGAGTTCTGCCCAGAGGCTTTTCCCTGATGGGCGTGTCCGGTGAATATTTGACAGGTAGGCTGGACAGATACCACTGCAACGGACTATTTACATTGACCCCCCCTCTTTCCCCCCCACCCCCCACCCTTTGTTTTTACACTGCTGCTACTCGCTATTTATTATCTATGTATAGTCACTTTACAAATTACCTTGACTAACCTGTACCCCCGCACATTGACTCAGTACCGGTACCCCCTGTATATAGCCTCGTTATTGTTATGTAATTTTATTGTGTTACTTTTTGATTTGATTTCTTTACTTTTTATTTAATACATATTTTCTTAACTATTTCTTGAACTGCATTGTTGGTTATGGGCTTGTAAGTAAGCGTTTCACTGTAAGGTCTACACCTGTTGTATTTGGCGCATGTGATTTGATTTGATAATTAATAACTTCACCATTCTTAATAGGATATTCAATGTCTTCTTGTTTTTGTTTTTTAACCCATCTACCAATAGGTACCCTTCTTTGCGAGGCATTGGAAAACCTCCTGGTCTATGTGGTTGAATCTGTGTTGGGTTGGAAATTCACTGCTGGACTAAGGGACCTTACAGATAATTGTATTTCACAGCAACAAAAAAAAATACATCTCCCGGGGTGGGCATGCCCATTAACCCCCATAGAAGGGTGTTGACCCTGGAACCCATTGATCCGACACCCCCAAAATGCAATTCAAAGTTACACCCTTGCGCCTGTCAGTGCTGTCTGACAAACAGTAACTTCGATCTCCAACGATCCACTCCCATCCCTACACTGAGCTAGCCACACTGCCACTTTGTATCAATCAAACTTTATTTATACAGCACATTTCTTACAATTTTCTTTATCAGATAATAAAAGGTAGAAAGATAAAGACAATACAGTGAGGGAAAAAAGTATTTGATCCCCTGCTGATTTTGTACGTTTGCCCACTGACAAAGAAATGATCAGTCTATAATTTTAATGGTAGGTTTATTTGAACAGTTAGAGACAGAATAACAACAAAAAAATCCAGAAAAACGCATGTCAAAAATGTTATAAATTGATTTGCATTTTAATGTCACTATTAGGACTGGGGAGAGGGTTAGTCAGAGATAGGGTTCATTATTTTGGGATGGAAAGAGGGTTAGTCAGAGATAGGGTTCATTATTTTGGGATGGAAAGAGGGTTAGTCAGAGATAGGGTTAATTATTTTGGGATGGGGGAGAGGGTTAGTTAGAGATAGGGTTAGGGTTAATTATTTTGGGATGGGGAGAGGGTTAGTTAGAGATAGGGTTAATTATTTTGGGATGGGGAGAGGGTTAGTCAGAGATAGGGTTAATTATTTTGGGATGGGGGAGAGGGTTAGTCAGAGATAGGGTTAATTATTTTGGGATGGGGGAGAGGGTTAGTCAGAGATAGGGTTCATTATTTTGGGATGGGGGAGAGGGTTAGTCAGAGATAGGGTTAGGGTTAATTATTTTGGGATGGGGGAGAGGGTTAGTCAGAGATAGGGTTAGGGTTAATTATTTTGGGATGGGGAGAGGGTTAGTTAGAGATAGGGTTAATTATTTTGGGATGGGGAGAGGGTTAGCTGTAATGAAGAAAACCAACATCATTTCTGAAATTAGGTAACTTAACTGGTGACAAATCATCAAAGGAATTGCATCCCTGTGTGGAAACTCTGTGCACAATTCAATTGACAGGATTTATTTTACCCTTCTTTTACATAGACTTAAACAGGTCAATATTGGTGGTATACAAGGGTAGTATTTTCTCTGTTGTTACTTTATCAATATCTTTGTCTTTGCTTTTTTTAAAGTGTGAAAATAATAAACAAAGTTGATCAAAGAAGGGACCAAGCACAGGCCGTACCTTGCAGCAGCCAGGCCAGGAAGATGAGTCTCTCTGCTCCTCTCATCTGTGGGGGAGAAAAACACACAAACACACACATAAATAAAAAAGACAAAAAGTCCTTCAATCTCACTATTTTACTGTTTTATTTTCATCGCTTTGGTACTATGTGGTGAATTTTCAAAACTCTTATTACAAAGCTCTAAACGGGTATCACTTCTAATGCAGGCAGTCTTACATTCAACACCTTTCATTTAGCTTTTTTTCTTTTTGTCCTCACATTTTTTGACATGTTTTGTGTCATCTGGAAAAGCCTCTTGCCAACCCTTGATACAGTTTGGAAATCAACTTTAGAGGTTTATTAGCCTTAAAATAGTTTCAGTCTTTGAAGCCTCTTGCTTGTCCAGAGTAAATAAACAGGGTTTGTACAGACGGAGGCAAGTCAGATTTTAAATTTAAAGGACTTTCAAGTACTTTTTCAATAACTAATATTTATTTTCTAGGACCACCAATTTGTAATAGTTAGTATTATGCATTGTTTCTAAACAGGAAACGTATGATCTCTGTAATTGCAAACAAAGGTTTCTGTATCAAATATTAAGTTCTGCTTTTCTGATGTATCAAATACTGCAAATTAATTACTTAAAAATCCTACAATGTGATTTTCTGGATTTTTGTTTTAGATTCCGTCTCTCACAGTTGAAGTGTACCTATGATAAACATTACAGACCTCTATTTGCTTTGTAAGTAGGAAAACCTGCAAAATCGGCAGTGTATCAAATACTTGTTCTCCCCACTGTATACTGAGATCATGTGACAGATCATGTAACACTTAGATTGCACACAGGTGGACTTCATTTAACTAATTATGTGACTTCTGAAAGTAATTGGTTGCACCAGATCTTATTTAGGGGGTTCATAGCAAAGGGGGTGAATACATATGCACCCACTACTTTTCCGTTATATATTTTTTAATTTATTTTTTAAAACAAGTTATTTTTTTCATTTCAGTTCACCAATTTGGACAATTTTGTGTATGTCCATTACATTAAATCCAAATAAAAATCAATTTAATTTACAGGTTGTAATGCAACAAAATAGGAAAAACGCCAAAGGGGATCAAAACTTTTGCAAGGCGCTGTATCTCATACTTGTGAAAATTGCACCAAAGTGATAAAAGAAAACTAAGCCTACAGTAGAGTGCAACTAATTCAGTATTAAAGAGTTTACTATAAAATTATACAGTATAAGGGTGCTTAACTATCGAAAGCAATGAAACATTTCATACATAAGATAAACAGTATCTATAAATAATTAAAGTCCAAGTTAATGTTGAAACCTACCGCGGTATCCAATACCTCTAAGACCTCAGGAAATGAATATTTCAGTCCAAAATATTTCACCATCAATTATAATGGTTCTGGTACCCTGGGCTGGTTCTGGTTCTGGTACCAGGGCCACTTATAAAATAAATGTTGATACACCACAGTATGTCTGGTAAGAGAAAAGAGGTGACCAGCACAACCAAACATTAGGACTGATGGGGCATTCATGTGCTCGTGGGAAGTGGGAAGTCGTAAGTCCGACATGATTGTATTCAAGTGCTTTTGAAATCGGAACAATTCATCAACCAATAAGATTTTAGCTAGCTTGATAAGCAAGCTAACTTTGCTAAAATAAAGTTAGCTAGCTTTCTTTAACATTGACAATATGGTCAAACTAGCCACATTATCCACATTTGATACGTTTCTATTGGTCAGAACCTGATTTGTTGTAATCTTTTGGTTGAGAAGGTCAAAGATTAAAACGTCACAACTCGGCAACTCAGGCAATTAGAACTTGGAGGGTGAAACCTCACAGTCGGCACGCCAAACTTATGATAAATGCAACAGCATTTGAACGCCCCAAAAGATAGGTCTATTTATTTAGAGGATAACTTCAACAGGATATCAATAAAGGATGCTGTAAAAAGCAGGACTTCCTTATTCATTCATAATGAATCAGGAAAACACCCTTGAGGTCAGAAAGCTCTTTTGGGTCCTAGCAAGAGGACAGCTTGTACGTGATGTAAGAGTACATGCCAGGACAATACACTAAAAACACAGTGAATCATGTTGTTTTCTGCATAACACAGTGGATCATGTTGTTTTCTGCATAACACAGTGAATCATGTTGTTTTCAGAAAGATGCAGAATATAACATCTTTAATCTCAATTGCTCAGCTGACACGAGACCATACACACACACACACACACACACACACACACACACACACACACACACACACACACACACACACACACACACACACACACACACACACACACACACACACACACACACACACACACAACATACACACACACACACACACACACACACACACACACACACACACACACACACACACACACGACATACAATATAATGGGGGGGGGGGGGGGGGGGGGTTATATGGGCTAATAGCAGTAAGGCCAAAAATAAATGTTATACTTCAAGGGGTCTTAAAATTCAAAATAAAATAACAAAATTATCCTTGGTATGACCTTATTAAAACAATTCCATATACAGTGGGGGAAAAAAGTATTTAGTCAGCCACCAATTGTGCAAGTTCTTCCACTTAAAAAGATGAGAGAGGCCTGTCATTTTCATCCTAGGTACACGTCAACTATGACAGACAAATTGAGAAAAAAAATTCCAGAAAATCATATTGTAGGATTTTTAATGAATTTATTTGCAAATTATGGTGGAAAATAAGTATTTGGTCACCTACAAACAAGCAAGATTTATGGCTCTCACAGACTTGTAACTTCTTCTTTAAGAGGCTCCTCTGTCCTCCACTCGTTACCTGTATTAATGGCACCTGTTTGAACTTGTTATCAGTATAAAAGACACCTGTCCACAACCTCAAACAGTCACACTCCAAACTCCACTATGGCCAAGACCAAAGAGCTGTCAAAGGACACCAGAAACAAAATTGTAGACCTGCACCATCCTGGGAAGACTGAATCTGCAATAGGTAAGCAGCTTGGTTTTGAAGAAATCAACTGTGGGAGCAATTATTAGGAAATGGAAGACATACAAGACCACTGATAATCTCCCTCAATCTGGGGCTCCACGCAAGATCTCACCCCGTGGGGTCAAAATGATCACAAGAACGGTGAGCAAAAATCTCTACTCTCTAGGCCCTTCTTCATAAACTTCTGTCTTATCTAACTTTGCTGTTGAACTATAGACACCTGAGCTGTCTAACCCATTCACATGATTGGTTAACTCTTGAAGTTCCTAAGGTCTCCAACGATCCAGGTAAATAGTATTTTAGTTTTAATGCATCGTGTTGCTGGAACAAAATTTAAAATACATTTAATCTGTCACGATCGTCTACCATAGAGGACCAATGCGCAGCGTTGAAGGTGAACATATTTTATTACTATAGATGATCACACGATCAAAAACACAAACGAAAACGTGACGTCTACGGTTTCACACAAACCGAAATGAACAAGAAACCACAAACACAACGTGAAAGACAGATAGTTAAATATGGCTCCCAATCAGAGACAACGAGCCAACAGCTGACACTCGTTACCTCTGATTGGGAGTCACTCAAACAAAGAAATACAATAACCTAGAACCCACCACAAAACATAGAAACTAACACCCTGGCTCAACATACGAGAGTCCCCCGAGCCAGGGCGTGACAGTACCCCCCCCTAAAGGCGCGGACTCCGACCGCGCCAACGAAACACAACAGGGGAGGGACCGGGTGGGCACTCCGCCTAGGCGGCGGATCCGGCTCCAGTGGAACAGGCACGTGCCGTGCCGGACCGACGACGCACACCACTGGCTTGGTGTGGGGAACAGGCATGGGCCGTGCTGCACTGACGACGCACACCACTGGCTTGGTGTGGGGAGCAGGAGCGGGCCGGACAGGGCTGACGAACCGCCCCACAGACTTGGTGCTGGGAGCAGGAATGGGCCGGACCGGGCTGGCGACGCGCACCACAGACCTGGTGCGGAGAGCAGGAACGGGCAGAGCCGGGCTGACGAGACGCACCACAGACTTGACGCGGGGAGCAGGAATGGGCCGGACCGGGCTGGCGACGCGCACCACAGACCTGGTGCGGAGAGCAGGAACGGGCAGAGCCGGGCTGACGAGACGCACCACAGGCTTGATGCGGGGAGCAGGAATGGGCCGGACCGGGCTGGCGACGCGCACCACAGACCTGGTGCGGGGAGCAGGAACGGGCAGAGCCGGGCTGACGAGACGCACCACAGACTTGATGCGGGGAGCAGGAATGGGCCGGACTGGGCTGGCGACGCGCACCGCAGGTTCGGTGCGGGGAGCAGGAATAGACCGGACCGTACTGGGGACACACACCACTGGCTCCACACCGGGATCTGGAACGGGCCGGACCGGACTGGCAACACACGCCAGTACCTCTCGCCGTGCCTCCACACCTTCCATCCCCTCTTCTACCAGTGGCCCCCGTAACCCGGCGGCCTTCTCCGGCAACCCACTGGACCGCTCTATCGCGGCCTCCTGCTGGTCCGCCGTCGTGAGCCCCCCCCTAAAAATTTTCGGGGCGTCTCTCCTACCCGTGGACCACGTCTCCATATCCCTCGCCAGCTTCTCGCCCTTCTGCCATAATGTCAAGCCCTTGTCTTCCTCCCTCGGCTTGACCCAGTCCAGGAGGCGAAGGAGATCTGTGAGGGATCTCCCTGGCGACGGCTCCTGGACACGCTGCTTGGTCCCATCTTGGTGGTTTCTTCTGTCACGATCGTCTACCATAGAGGACCAATGCGCAGCGTTGAAGGTGAACATATTTTATTACTATAGATGATCACACGATCAAAAACACAAACGAAAACGTGACGTCTACGGTTTCACACAAACCGAAATGAACAAGAAACCACAAACACAACGTGAAAGACAGATAGTTAAATATGGCTCCCAATCAGAGACAACGAGCCAACAGCTGACACTCGTTACCTCTGATTGGGAGTCACTCAAACAAAGAAATACAATAACCTAGAACCCACCACAAAACATAGAAACTAACACCCTGGCTCAACATACGAGAGTCCCCCGAGCCAGGGCGTGACATAATCTTGATGTTCTGGTGCCGTTCGGGGAATTTAAAATATTGATTGGGGACTTATTTGTGGAGGAATGTAACTGTTTTTCTGGATGATTTTTGATGTTTTATTTGTGCTTCCCTTGACTGTGTTTTTGTATATTTATATTGTATTATACAGGGCACATTTGGATAAAGGACCTAGGTCTCAATATGTCTTCCCTGTTAAAATAAAGGTTAAACAAAGAATAGTTATAGACCATGAAAACCTCTGGTTCCTAGTTATAGACCAGCTATATGTAATGAAAACCTCTGGTTCCTAGTTATAGACCAGCTATATGTAATGCAAACCTCTGGTTCCTAGTTATAGACCAGCTATATGTAATGAAAACCTCTGGTTCCTAGTTATAGACCAGCTATATGTAATGAAAACCTCTGGTTCCTAGTTATAGACCAGCTATATGTAATGAAAACCTCTGGTTCCTAGTTATAGACCAGCTATATGTAATGAAAACCTCTGGTTCCTAGTTATAGACCAGCTATATGTAATGAAAACCTCTGGTTCCTAGTTATAGACCAGCTATATGTAATGAAAACCTCTGGTTCCTAGTTATAGACCAGCTATATGTAATGAAAACCTCTGGTTCCTAGTTATAGACCAGCTATATGTAATGAAAACCTCTGGTTCCTAGTTATAGACCAGCTATATGTAATGCAAACCTCTGGTTCCTAGTTATAGACCAGCTATATGTAATGAAAACCTCTGGTTCCTAGTTATAGACCAGCTATATGTAATGAAAACCTCTGGTTCCTAGTTATAGACCAGCTATATGTAATGAAAACCTCTGGTTCCTAGTTATAGACCAGCTATATGTAATGAAAACCTCTGGTTCCTAGTTATAGACCAGCTATATGTAATGAAAACCTCTGGTTCCTAGTTATAGACCAGCTATATGTAATGAAAACCTCTGGTTCCTAGTTATAGACCAGCTATATGTAATGAAAACCTCTGGTTCCTAGTTATAGACCAGCTATATGTAATGAAAACCTCTGGTTCCTAGTTATAGACCAGCTATATGTAATGAAAACCTCTGGTTCCTAGTTATAGACCAGCTATATGTAATGAAAACCTCTGGTTCCTAGTTATAGACCAGCTATATGTAATGAAAACCTCTGGTTCCTAGTTATAGACCAGCTATATGTAATGAAAACCTCTGGGTCCTAGTTATAGACCAGCTATATGTAATGAAAACCTCTGGGTCCTAGTTATAGACCAGCTATATGTAATGAAAACCTCTGGTTCCTAGTTATAGACCAGCTATATGTAATGAAAACCTCTGGGTCCTAGTTATAGACCAGCTATATGTAGTTATAGACCAGCTATATGTAATGAAAACCTCTGGGTCCTAGTTATAGACCAGCTATATGTAATGAAAACCTCTGGTTCCTAGTTATAGACCAGCTATATGTAATGAAAACCTCTGGTTCCTAGTTATAGACCAGCTATATGTAATGAAAACCTCTGGTTCCTAGTTATAGACCAGCTATATGTAATGAAAACCTCTGGTTCCTAGTTATAGACCAGCTATATGTAATGAAAACCTCTGGTTCCTAGTTATAGACCAGCTATATGTAATGAAAACCTCTGGTTCCTAGTTATAGACCAGCTATATGTAATGAAAACCTCTGGTTCCTAGTTATAGACCAGCTATATGTAATGAAAACCTCTGGTTCCTAGTTATAGACCAGCTATATGTAATGAAAACCTCTGGTTCCTAGTTATAGACCAGCTATATGTAATGAAAACCTCTGGTTCCTAGTTATAGACCAGCTATATGTAATGAAAACCTCTGGTTCCTAGTTATAGACCAGCTATATGTAATGAAAACCTCTGGTTCCTAGTTATAGACCAGCTATATGTAATGAAAACCTCTGGTTCCTAGTTATAGACCAGCTATATGTAATGAAAACCTCTGGTTCCTAGTTATAGACCAGCTATATGTAATGAAAACCTCTGGTTCCTAGTTATAGACCAGCTATATGTAATGAAAACCTCTGGTTCCTAGTTATAGACCAGCTATATGTAATGAAAACCTCTGGTTCCTAGTTATAGACCAGCTATATGTAATGAAAACCTCTGGTTCCTAGTTATAGACCAGCTATATGTAATGAAAACCTCTGGTTCCTAGTTATAGACCAGCTATATGTAATGAAAACCTCTGGTTCCTAGTTATAGACCAGCTATATGTAATGAAAACCTCTGGTTCCTAGTTATAGACCAGCTATATGTAATGAAAACCTCTGGTTCCTAGTTATAGACCAGCTATATGTAATGAAAACCTCTGGTTCCTAGTTATAGACCAGCTATATGTAATGAAAACCTCTGGTTCCTAGTTATAGACCAGCTATATGTAATGAAAACCTCTGGTTCCTAGTTATAGACCAGCTATATGTAATGAAAACCTCTGGTTCCTAGTTATAGACCAGCTATATGTAATGAAAACCTCTGGTTCCTAGTTATAGACCAGCTATATGTAATGAAAACCTCTGGTTCCTAGTTATAGACCAGCTATATGTAATGAAAACCTCTGGTTCCTAGTTATAGACCAGCTATATGTAATGAAAACCTCTGGTTCCTAGTTATAGACCAGCTATATGTAATGAAAACCTCTGGTTCCTAGTTATAGACCAGCTATATGTAATGAAAACCTCTGGTTCCTAGTTATAGACCAGCTATATGTAATGAAAACCTCTGGTTCCTAGTTATAGACCAGCTATATGTAATGAAAACCTCTGGTTCCTAGTTATAGACCAGCTATATGTAATGAAAACCTCTGGTTCCTAGTTATAGACCAGCTATATGTAATGAAAACCTCTGGTTCCTAGTTATAGACCAGCTATATGTAATGAAAACCTCTGGTTCCTAGTTATAGACCAGCTATATGTAATGAAAACCTCTGGTTCCTAGTTATAGACCAGCTATATGTAATGAAAACCTCTGGTTCCTAGTTATAGACCAGCTATATGTAATGAAAACCTCTGGTTCCTAGTTATAGACCAGCTATATGTAATGAAAACCTCTGGTTCCTAGTTATAGACCAGCTATATGTAATGAAAACCTCTGGTTCCTAGTTATAGACCAGCTATATGTAATGAAAACCTCTGGTTCCTAGTTATAGACCAGCTATATGTAATGAAAACCTCTGGTTCCTAGTTATAGACCAGCTATATGTAATGAAAACCTCTGGTTCCTAGTTATAGACCAGCTATATGTAATGAAAACCTCTGGTTCCTAGTTATAGACCAGCTATATGTAATGAAAACCTCTGGTTCCTAGTTATAGACCAGCTATATGTAATGAAAACCTCTGGTTCCTAGTTATAGACCAGCTATATGTAATGAAAACCTCTGGTTCCTAGTTATAGACCAGCTATATGTAATGAAAACCTCTGGTTCCTAGTTATAGACCAGCTATATGTAATGAAAACCTCTGGTTCCTAGTTATAGACCAGCTATATGTAATGAAAACCTCTGGTTCCTAGTTATAGACCAGCTATATGTAATGAAAACCTCTGGTTCCTAGTTATAGACCAGCTATATGTAATGAAAACCTCTGGTTCCTAGTTATAGACCAGCTATATGTAATGAAAACCTCTGGTTCCTAGTTATAGACCAGCTATATGTAATGAAAACCTCTGGTTCCTAGTTATAGACCAGCTATATGTAATGAAAACCTCTGGTTCCTAGTTATAGACCAGCTATATGTAATGAAAACCTCTGGTTCCTAGTTATAGACCAGCTATATGTAATGAAAACCTCTGGTTCCTAGTTATAGACCAGCTATATGTAATGAAAACCTCTGGTTCCTAGTTATAGACCAGCTATATGTAATGAAAACCTCTGGTTCCTAGTTATAGACCAGCTATATGTAATGAAAACCTCTGGTTCCTAGTTATAGACCAGCTATATGTAATGAAAACCTCTGGTTCCTAGTTATAGACCAGCTATATGTAATGAAAACCTCTGGTTCCTAGTTATAGACCAGCTATATGTAATGAAAACCTCTGGTTCCTAGTTATAGACCAGCTATATGTAATGAAAACCTCTGGTTCCTAGTTATAGACCAGCTATATGTAATGAAAACCTCTGGTTCCTAGTT